>NC_037684.1:35370501-35658531 GCF_003255815.1 Theropithecus gelada | reverse complement strand
AAAAAAAAAAAAAAAAAAAAAAAAAAAAAAGGAGAAATAGATCACATCTGTAATCCCAGCACTTTGGGAAGCCAAGGCAGGTGGATCACAAGGTCAGGAGATCCAGACCATCCTGGGAACATGGTGAAACCCTGTCTCTACTAAAAATACAAAAATTAGCTGGGCGTGGTAGCACGTGCCTGTAATCCCAGCTACTTGGAGGCTGAGGCAGGAGAACCATTTGAACCAGGGAGTCGGAGGTTGCAGTCAGCCAAGATCACACCACTGCACTACAGTCTGGCAACAGAGAGGAGTAAAAAAAAAAAAAGAGAGAGAGAAATGGAAAGACTTAAGAGATATCTATCTTATATACAGAAAAAAGAGGAAAAGTTTTTTAAAAGATATATCGAAGACTTTAAATAAGGGAACTATTGCATGAGGAATAGAGAAGTAGAGTTGTCAAGGATGACTCTCAGGTTTCTACCTCACCCTTCTTGTGTCTATTCTAGGTGCCAAGCACTGTGATGTGTATATTTAATTCCTATAACAAGTCTATAAAATTAGTATCATTTGTCCAGTATACCTCCCCAAATAAAGCAGGAGACCTGGAGACCGAGACCAGAACTCCACAAGCAAAAAGCAAAGTACTGCAGCTGTTTCATATATGATTTCTGTTGTTTCTGGTAGGGCATGCCCTAAAGGCTTAAGATTAGGCTTTAAAATCCCCATTTTACATTTTCATACCCCATCATATCCTTCCACTCATGCCTCACCCCAGAGCCCACCATACCTGACTTCTTAATAGAACTCCATGTGGCTGGATTCTATCTCCAGACCACATATCAGCAACCAAAAGCCCACTACAAAACCACCATTAATAAATGACAAAAACTAGTGGAAGCCCACTCAGAAAGATGTCATGTCTGAGTATTTTTCTGCCATATTTACACAAACTGTTCCTTTGGCTTAAGATGTTTTTCTCACTCTTCGCTACCACCTTCAACTACTTAATTCATACTGATCCTTCAAGATTCAGCTCAGACATCAGTTCCTCTGATAATCTTTCCCCAAGGCTTCCAGTATGTATTAGCAGCCTATGTACACTCTATTATAGTATTTGCCATGCAGCATTTTAATTTTTGGTTTGCTTAGTTTTTTCCACACTTGAATGTGAGTTCCCTCAAAAAAAAAAAAAAAAAAAAAAAAAAGAAGTGTGTTTTATTCATCTTTGCATCACCTAGCACAGTTCCAGGCATAGTAGATATTAAATGACTATCTGATTCATTAAGTGAATGAATCAGGCTGGGCCCAGTGGCTCATGCCTGTAATTCCAGCTACTCAGCAGGCTGAGGCAGGAGGATCACTTGTGGCCAGAAATTTGAGACCAGCCTAGGAAACATAGCAAGACCTCATCTCTACAAAATAAAAATTAGCCTGGCATGATGGCACACACCTATAGTCCTAGCTATTCAGGAAGATGAGGTGGGAGGATTACTGAGCCTAGGAGGTCAAGATTACAGCAAGCTATGATCACAACATTGCACTACAGCCTGGGCAACAGAGTGAGGCTCTAAAAATAATAAAATAATAAAATGAATCAATCAATTAATCACTAATTATTATAGGACATCCTCTGGTTACAAGTAAACATGTAATACAAAACACCTGCTAAATATTTTTATCATGTTTAAAGCAATCCGCATTGTACAGAGAGTAACTGAAGGGCATAGCAAAATTGTTTAATCAAAGCTACATAATAAAGTTGAGAATTCAAGAAATTTAGGTCTTCTAACTTGTGGAGTCAATGCCCTCGACACTACAAGAAACTACTTCTCCACAAAGACCAGAAATGACTTGGAAAAGAGATATAAGGCTGAATTCTTTTAAAATTCATTTTACTCTTTTACCAAACATACCAAACTATAACAATTTTAGAAACTTCTCACTTAATTTTTCTAGATTATTTCTTACTATAGACACCAGTCAACAGTGTCAATGGCAAAAGGTAAGAATCAAGAGAAAAAAGGAGAAGCAAAGGACAGATTGCAAAATTGATATCCAGAAAAAAAATGTATAAATACATGCACATATATATTTACATATATATTTCAATGCAAATAACTCACTGTCAATATAGGTATGTTTTATCACTTCTTCTAAAATTTCAGGGTTTATAGGGATACCCATGCTATCCAAAACACCAAATATTTCATCAGTTGAAACTCGACCACCTTTTATCCTACAGAAAATCTTCAAGGCATCCCAGAATGCTGCAAAAAACAAATTAGTATACCATGAGAATCAATAGCTTTTCTTGGAAAAGGAGGTGACTTTGTGTCAATAGCCCACTAAGGGAAAATAACCTTATATAAGCACGGGATTTTATAAATATTTATCAACAAGTAAATCACTGTTATAAAATAACTTTATAATAGTGACTAAAACATTGGTCTTTTTTTCTCCATAGGAATTTCATATTCTTATGTTAACAATCCTTAGCATATAAAATGAATTGAAAAGAACCTGGTCAGAAGGAAATATTCAGCGTGACCCTGACTAGCAAACCAAATCTGGGGCTCCCCAAGACATCTACTTCTGAATCTTAGATTCTATAATTTTAGAACAATGTAACTAAAATAAATTAAATACCAAATCACTTTATCATTTTCTAAAATTTGTAGTCACATCAGAGAGCTCAGTATATTTTTAATTTTAAAAAGAAAATATTCAGATAAATTATAATTTTCCACAAAAAAACTTCCTTAAGAATTAAACAGATTGAAAGCCGTGTTCAACTGCTAAATTTAAATTCTCCCTGACCACTACTAATTAGCCTTGACAAAAAAAAAAAAAAACACAATTCCCATGATCAATTTCAGACAGAAAATCACATTATAGTCAGACTAGATTTTCTTGAAATTCATCATATAATAAACTAACGATTACTAAGTTCTTTGATAAGTACAATCAAGGACAAAAGGCTGGGCATTATTTATTCATTCAATTAGTCTTTTTTTAATTAATTAATTTTTTTAAGACAGGGTATCTCTCTGTAGCCCAGGCTGGAATGCAATCACACAATCTCAGCTTACTGCAACCTCTGCCTCCCCAGCTCAAACGATTCTCCCACCTCAGCCTGTTGAGTAGCTGGGACTACAGACACGTACTACTATACCCCGCTAACTTTTTTGTATTTTTGTAGAGATGGGGTTTTGCCATGTTGCCCAGGCTGGTCTCGAACTCCTGGGCTTAAGCGATCCACCCGCCTTGGCCTCCCAAAGTGTTGGGACTACAGGCATGAGCCACCATGCCTGTCCTCAACTACTCATTATTGATCAAGTTAACAAAAATAGCAAAGGAAGGGACCTCCAGAAACCATCTCCTCCATAAAAGCAATGAGAACTCTGGCAGAAATTATCAGAACCAACTTGTTTCAAAACTCTGAAAATAAGCCAAAGGCTTGCAGTTATCCGAGGAATTTCTTCAAGAAAAATGACTGAGTCTCAACAAGAACAGTGAGCTTTGTGGCATTTTAACTTGCCCTATTCCCGTCTACCCATCTCCAGGTTCCCTGGAGCATTGAAAACCAGTACTCTACAATCATGATGAAAATGTGTGTGTGCACTAATGAGGTGAGAAAGGCCTCTTTAAGCACAACTCAAAACTCAGAAGACATAAAGAAAAAATAATAAATTTTGTGATAAAATGTAACAGTCCCATTCCAAAAAACAAGGACACCATTTCAAAATTAAAAGAGAAACCATAGACTAGAAGAAAACACTTGTAACATACATAACAAAGGATTAATAGCCAGAATATGAAAACTCCTACAAATCAATGAGATGAACAATCTAGTTTTTTAAATGAAAAGTATATGTGAAAAGGCAATTCATAGAAAAAATATATGAATGACCAGTAATTATATTAAAAGATTACTAATTTCATAATTGAGAAATACAATTAAACAAGATAGTTTCTGCAAATCAAGGTGGCAAAATTTCTTTTTCTCTTAAGAAAAAGATACTTGCATTTTTCCCTTTTATTTTTTTCTAGGGGGTCTCTTGATTTCTAACTGTATGCCTGATCTTTTTACTAGTTTCTATGAGACCTAGGTCCTTTGCTTCCACTCTGCCTAGTGATTGATAACTCATTTTGCCTTGACAAAACATAAATTATATGTATGTATGTGCATATAAAAAGAATTCTCGGGTCAGTATTAAATTGTAGCAATCTTAGAGGGGTTAAAGAAGGTCTTTCACATCTTTATACACATATATTGCTTGGATATTTTATTAAAACAATATATTCAAGAATTATGTGTGTTCTTTTAAAAGAAAAAAAAGAAACCTGAGAGTTCTTGATTAGTCTCAGAACACTATGTCCATAAACAGAAAATAAGGTCAAAATAGGAAACCAGGACTTGAAAAATCAAGGAATATAGGGAAGTAAATAAGCTATTCTAAGTTGTAATTCAAAAAGTGGTCCCTACGCGCTGCTCTGTCTGTCCGAGTAGAAGTTGCAAATTAGTCCTGCCTCCTATCCACCATTTTTCCCTATTGTCTGGATCTCAACTTACATTTTTTTCTGACTATAGATTTATATGTGTGTTTGGACTCCTAAGTACTGACCACAGATACATACCTATAATTTATGTTTTGTAGCAGGGCACGGTGGCTCATGCCTGTAATCCCAGCACTTTGGGAGGCTGAGATGAGGCAGTGGATCACCTGAGGTTAGGAGTTCAAGACCAGCCTGGCCAACATGGTGAAATCCCACTTCTATGAAAAATATAAAAATTAGCCAGGCGTGGTGGTTTGTGCTTGTATCCCAGCTACTCGGGAGGCTGAGGCAGGAGAATTGCTTGAACCAGGTAGGCAGAGGTTGCAGTGAGCGAGATCGCGCCACTGCACTCCAGCCTGGGCAACAAGAGTGATATTACATCCAAAAAAATAATAGTAATTTATGCTTTGTCAAGGCAAAATGAATTATCAAAAGGTCAAAATAGGAAACCAGGACTTGAAAAATCAAGAAACATAGGAAAGTAAATAAGCTATTCTAAGTTGTGATTCAAAAAGTGGTAAGTAGACACTCACATCGTGAACTTTTGTGCCAAGAACTACTGCAGGAACATACCAGGAAAGCCAAGAGAATCCACAGACCCCTTGAAAGAGGTGGATGCCCTTGCAGGCTCTGTGGGACAGCCAAGTAATTGTGAGTCTGCTTGCTTTCTCAGTGGGGAGGCTTGTAGCCTGGGGCAGGTTCTCATCCCTGCTCACTGCCTGCCTGGAAATAAACTGTGCTATAGGTGAAGCACAGTGGGAGTGACACCAGTCTTTCAGACTGTGGGCTTCGTGGAAGCTGAGTGAGGCCTATCACTGCTGGTTTTCCCCCACTTCCCTGGTGACCTGTCAGGCAGCAGAGGCAGCCATAATCCTCCCAGGAACATAACTCCATTGGCCTGGGAACCACACCCTCACCCCGACAGCAGCTGCAGCAAGGCCCACTCAAAGAGAGTTTGAGCTCAGACATGCCTAACCTGCCCCACCTGATGGTCTTTCTCTACCAATCCTGGTAGCAGAAAACAAAGAATATATCTCTTGAGAGCTCTATGGCCCTGCCCACCACCTGACCCTAGGGCAAGCTTGTAATCTCCCTATACTACTACAGCTGATGTGCTCTTGAAAGTGCCACCTCCTGGCTGGAGGCCAACCAGCACAAAACCAGCACACTAAACAAAAATACAACCAAGGACCCTAACAGAGTCCACTTCATTCCCCTGCTTCCTCCATTGGTGCAGGTGCTGGTATTCACAGCTGAGAGACCTGAAGATGGAACACATCACAGGACTCTTTGCAGACACTCTCCAATACCAGTCTGGAGTCTGGTAGCTCCACTGGGTGGCTAGATCCAAAAGAGAAATAACAATCACTGCAGTTTGACTCTCAGGAAGTCCCTTGTTCAGGAAGCCCTATGTCTCAGGAAGCCCCTAGGGGAAGGGGAAGAGCACCAAATCAAGGGAGCACTCTGAGGGACAAAAGAATCTGAATAGCAGCCCTTGAGTCCCAGAGCTTCCCTCTGACATAGTCTACCCAAATGAGAAGGAACCAGAAAAACAATTCTGGTAATATGACAAAATAACGTTCTTTTACATCTCCAGAAGATCACACTCCAAAGTTTAGCAGCAATGGATACAAATCAAGATGAAATCTCTAAATTGCCAGAAAAATAATTCAGAAGGTCAATTATTAGGCTAATCAGGAGGCACCAGAGAAAGGTGAAGTCTAACTTAAAGAAATAAAAAAAAAAAAGATACTGGATATGTATGGGAAAATCTCCAGTGGAATAATATAAATAAAAAACAATCATAACTTCTGGAAATGAAGGACACATTTAGAGAAATGCAAAATGAGCTGAAAAGTCTCAGTAATAGAATCAAATAAGTAAAAGAAAAAACTTCAGAGCATGAAGGCAAGGTTTTCTAATTAACCCAATACAACAAAAACAAAGAATAAAGAATTTTTTAAAATGAACAGGCTGGGTGTGGTGGCTCAGTCCTGTAATCCCAGCACTTTGGGAGGCTGAGGCGGGTGGATCATGAGGTCAAGAGATCGAGGCCATCCTGGCCAACCTGGTGAAACCCCATCTCTACTAAAAATACAAAAATTAGCTGGGTTTGGTGGCATGCACCTGTAGTCCCAGCTACTCGGGAGGCTGAGGTAGGAGAATCATTTGAACCTAGGAGGCAGAGGTTGCAGTAAGCTAAGATCGCATCACTGCACTCCAGCCTGGCAACAGAGCAAGATTCTGTCTCAAAAAAAAAAAAAAAAAAAAAAAGAACAAAGCCTCCAGGAAGTTTGGGATTACTTTAAATTACCAAGTCTAAGGATAATTGGTGTTTCCAACTATGCAGCCATAAAAAAGGATGAGTTAATGTAGGGACATGGATGAAGCTGGAAACCATCATTTTCAGCAAACTAACGCAAGGACAAAAAACCAAACACTGCATGTTCTCACTCATAGGTGGGAATTGAACAATAAGAACACTTGGACACAGGAAGGGGAACATCACACACTGGGGCCTGTCATGGGGTGGGGTGAGGGGGGAGGGATAGCATTAGGAGATATACCTAATGTAAATGATGAGTTAATGGGTGCAGCACACCAACATGGCATATGTATACATATGTAACAAACCTGCACATTGTACACGTGTACCCTAGAACTTAAAAGTATAATTTAAAAAAAAGAATACTTGGTGTTTCCAAAGCAGAAGAGAAATCTAAATGTTTGTTGAAACATATTTGAGGGAATAATCAAGAGAAACTTCCCCAACCTTGTGAGAGATCTAGATATCCAAATACAAAAAGCTCAAAGAACACCTGAGAAATTCATCTCAAAAAGATCATGACCTTGGCACAAAGTCATCAGGTTATCTAAAGTCAAGATGAAGGAAAGAATCTTAAGAGCTGTGAGGCAAAAGCATCAGGTAACCTATAAAGGAAAACCTATCAGATTAATAGCAGATTTCTCAGCAGAAACCCTACAAGCTAGAAGAGATTGGGTCCTATCTTTAGCCTCCTTAAACAAAACAATTATCAGCCAAGAATTTTGTATCCAGTGAAACTAAGCTTCATAAATGAAGGAAAAATACAGTCTTTTTTCAAACAAATGCTGAGAGAATTTGCCATTACCAAGCCAGCATTACTGACTGCTAAAAGAACTGCTAAAAGGAGCTCTAAATCTTGAAACAAATCCTCAAAATACACCAAAATAGAATCTCCTTAAAGCATCAATTTCACAGGACCTATGAAACAACAACACAGGAAAAAAAAGAAAAAAAAAAAAAAGCAAGATATTCAGTCAACAACTAGCACATTGAATAGTACCTCACATCTCAGTACTAACATTGAATGTAAATGGTCTAAATGCTCCACTTAATAGAGAATGGCAGAATGGATAAGAATTCACCAACCAAGTATCTGCTGTCTTCAAGAGACTCACCTGACACTTAAGGACTCACTCACATAAACCTAAGGTAAAGGGGTGGAAAAAGATATTCCATGCAAATGGACACCAAAAGCAAGCAGGAGTAGCTATTCTTATATCAGACAAAACAAACTTAAAGCAACAGCAGTTTAAAAAGGCAAAGAGGGACATTATATAATAATAGGACTAGTCCAACAGGAAAATATCATAATCCTAAATATATATGCACCTAACATTGGAGCTCCCAAATTTATAAAACAGTTACTACTAGACTTAAGAAATCAGACAGACAGCAACAATAGTAGGGGGCTTCAATACTCCACTGACAGCATTAGACAGGTCATCAAGACAGAAAGTCAACAAAGAAACAATGGACTTAAACTACACGCTAAAAAAAATTGATCTAACAGAAATTTATAGAACATTCTACCCAATAAATGCAGAATATGAATTCTATTCATCAGCACACGGAACATCCTCCAAGATAGACCGTATGGTAGGCCACAAAACAAGACTCAACAAATTTAAGAAAATTAAAATTACAGCAAGTACTCTTGCTACAGTGAAATAAACTAGAAATCAACTCCAAAAGGAACCCTCAAAACCATGCAAATGCAGGGAAATTAAATAATCTGCTCCTGAATAATCATTGAGTCAACAATGAAATCAAGATAGAAATTTAAAAATTCTTTGAACTGAACAATAATAGTGACACAACCTATCAAAACCTCTGGGATACAGCAAAAGCAGTATTAAGATAAAAGTTAATAGCATAAAATGACTACATCAAAAAGTCTGAAAGAACACAAATAGGCAATCTAAGGTCACACCTCAAGGAACTAGAGAAACAAGAACAAACCAAACCCAAACCTAGCAGAAGAAAAGAAATAAGCAAGATCAGAGAACTAAATGAAACTGAAACAAGAAAAAAATGTAAGTCAGAAACCAAGTAGACAAAAGAGAACTAGGCAAATCCTAATGCCATGGAGTCTATCAAAATGTCAAAAAGAAAAAGCAAGCCAAGCATCATATCTATATGGTTCACTGCTGCATATATAGGCATTAATGTTTATTACATAAATGAATAAATAAGCATTGAAGAGTTTTTATTGCTTTTTACTTGCTGCTCGAGGACTATAAAGACTATCACATTCACATAGCCTTGATTCTAACAAAATAAAATCTGGGCCAGGTGCAGTGGCTCACGCCTATAATTCCAACACTTTGGGAGGCCAAGGCAGGCAGATCACTTGAGGTCAGGAGTTCAAAACCAGCCTGGCCAACATGGTAAAACCCCATCTCTACTAAAAATACAAAAATTTAGCCAGGCATAGTGATGCACGCCTGTAGTTCCAGTTACTTGGGAGGCTGAGGCAGGAGAATCCCTTGAACCTGGGAGGCAGAGGCTGCAGTGAGCCAAGATTGTGCCACTGCACTCCAGCCTGCCTGTGTGAGAGAGCAAGACTCCACCTCAAAAAAAATACATACATACATAAATAAACCATCTGATTCACTATAAAAGGAACATACCACAAAATAATAATGGCCATATATGACAAACCCGCAGCCAACATCCTTCTGAATGGGGAAATGTTTAAAGCATTCCCTCTAAGAACTGAAACAAAACTATTCACCACTTGTATTCAATATATTACTGGAAGCCCTACCCAGAGCAATCAGGCAAGAGAAAAAAAAATAAGAGGCATCCAAGTTGGAAAAGAGGAAGTCAAATTATGTCTGTTTGCTGATGATATAATCTTATACTAAGAAAACCCTAAAAACTCCTCCCAAAAAAAAAAACTCTTAGATTTGATAAACAAATTTGATAATGTTTAAGTAGATAAAATTGGTGGCATTTCTATACCCTAGTATCAAGCTGAGAACCAATCAAGAAGGCAATACCATTTAGCTTAGCTACAAAAACCAAAGTACCTAGGAATACATTTAACCAAAGAGGTGAAAGATCTCTACAAGGAAAACTACAAAACAGTGATGAAATAAACTATAGAGAACACAGACAAATGGGAAACATCCCATGCTCATGGATCAGAAAATTAATATCGTTAAAATGACCATACTGCCCAAAGCAATCTACAGATTCAGTGCAATCTCTATCAAAATACCAATGTCATTTTTCACGAAATAGAAAAAAAAATCTTAAATTTTACGTGGAACTAAAGGAGCCCAAATAGCCAAAGTAATCCTAAGCAAAAGAACAAAGCTGGAGACATCACATTATATGGTAATATATCAAATTATACCGTAACAGTAACCAAAACAGCATGGTACTGCTATAAAAGTAGACACATAAATTGGTGGAACAGAAAAGAGAACTCAGAAATGAAGTTTCATATCTATAACCACTTGATCTTTGACAAAGTTGACAAAAACATACACTGGTGAAAGGACACTCTTTTCAATAAATGGTAAAGGGAAAATTGGACTGCCATTCGCAGAAGAATGAAACTAGACCCCTATCTCCCACCATATACAAAATCAACTCAAGATGGATCTAAACTTAAATGTAATACTCAAAGCTTTAAGAATACTAGATGAGGCTGGGCGCAGTGGCTCACGCTTGTAATCCCAGCACTTTGGGAGGCTGAGGCAGGCGGATCATAAGGTCAGGAGATCAGACCATCCTGGCTTACACGGTGAAACCCCGTCTCTACTAAAAATATAAAAAAACTAGCCAGGCGTGGTGGCGGGCGCCTGTGGTCCCAGCTACTCGGGAGGCTGAGGCAAGAGAATGGTGTGAACCCAGGAGGTGGAGCTTGCAGTGAGCCAAGATCAGGCCACTGCACTCCAGCCTGGGCGACAGAGCGACAGTCCATCTGGAAAAAAAAAAAAAAAAAGAATACTAGATGAAAACCTAAGGAAAACTCTTACTGACATTGGTCTAAGCAAAGAATTCATGACTAAGAATTCGAAAGCACAAGCAACAACAACAAAAAAAGGCAAATGAGACAACTAAACTAAAAAGCTTCTGCACAGCAAAAGAAATAATCAACAGAATGAACAGACAACTTGAAGAATAGGAGAAAATATTTGCAAACTGTGCATCCAACAAGGGACTGATATCCAGAATTTACAAAGAACTCAAACAGATCAATGACAACAAAAACAACAAATAATCCCATTAAAAAGTGGGCAAATGACATGAATAGACATTTTTCAAAAGAAGACATACAAATGGCCAAATGAGTATTATGAAAAAATGGAAAGTAGTGTGGAGATTTCTCAAAGAACTAAAAATAGAACTACTGTATGATCCAACAATTCCACTACTAGGTATATACACCCAAAGGAAAAGAAACCATTATCTCAGAAAGATACCTGCACTCATATGTTTATCACAGCACAATCCACAATAGCAAAGATACAAAATGAACCTAAGTGTCCATAAATGGATGACTGGATAAAGAAAATGTGGTACACACACACACACAAACACACACACACACACACAGTGGAATACTAGTCAGCCATAAAAAAAGAATGAAATAATATATTTTACAGCAACATGGATGAAGCTATTATCTATCTTTCTGTTTCTGAGTTGTTTCACTTGAGATAATGAAAGCTATTTATAGGTAGGAGCCAAATGTATAGGTGGGAGCCAAATGTGTACACATGGACATAGAGCGTGAAATAATAGTTACTGGAGACTTGGAAGTGTGGGAAGGGGGTGAAGGATGAAAAATTACTTAATAAGTACAATGTATAACTATTCAGATAATGGTTACACTAAAAGCCAGACTTTACCAGGATGCAATGTATCTACGTAACGAAACTGCATTTGCACCCCTTGAACTTATACAAATAAAAAATAAAAAATATATAATTCCAAGGACCAAGCATAAGAACTTGATATCACCTAATGGAGAAATAGAAGAATTGCTAACATCAGGTCATGAACACCACAGATTTCGTGTTTTTGGAGGTACTGTTTCTACCATTAATACGAATACCCTTTCCAACCACTTTATTTATAATATATAAGTAATGTAAACTAAAGGTTATTAAGAGACCCATAAGTAGCTGAAATTTTTAGGAATAGATACAAACAGATTTCTGGCAAAAAGAAGAAAGCGCTGTTAAGGATGAAGAAGAAAACAGATGTGAGATTTCAACAGAAAAAAAAACACGCACACAAACAAAGTCATGGGAGTAAGAATTATTTTGGCATGTATGAAGATTTATGACTAATCGGAGTATGGGGTTCTTGCCTGGGAAAGGTACTGTGATAAAGGGAAGAGTGGTGAACAAAATTATGAAGGGATGAAGAGGCTAAGCATGAGAGTTTGGCCTAGACTCATTTGATAATAGGAAGAGCATCCAAATTCTTGAGCAGGAAGATGACATGGTGAAAATAGTATTTTAAGAGAATTAGTCTAGCAGTTAATGTGCAGGAAAAACTAGAGATTAGAGATAGAATGTTAGAATATTGGGGCAGTTTGAGCCAGGTTTTGTAATGCCTTTTATGACAAAATTCATATCTAATTTTTCTCAGCCTACGCTAGTGGGAGATTCTGTAAAATATAAATTAATTCATATATTAAATACCACCCCTCCCAACCCCAAAATCAGTTACAAAATTATTATCTTCTATACTTTTGAAGAAGTCTTTTTTACCTGGATTCTGAGAGACCATATAAGAAACATCAGCCACAGCTTTAAGGAAATTTGAAAAATCCAGCATTCCATTAACTATAAAAATGATTCCAAAACAGAAGGGAAAAAAATCTCCATCAGCAAACATTATTAGCAAACTCCCTAAGAACATAAGATAAAAATGGCAACTAAAAATGTAAATAGAATTAACTAATGACATTAGAATACTATTATCTATACACAGAGCAGTAGACATATATAGAATGTAAAAAGAATATTTACCAGAAAAAAATTTACATATTATAATTAGGTAGTAAATAGTGTTCTAGCAGTAATAAGAATGCTATGGGACTAGTACTGTAGATACAGCAGTGCTCTTTGCTCGACTAATTTTTATATTTGTAGTTCTTCAAGATTCTTCAAGTTAAATAACTATGAATTCATTTTCTCCTGTCATGAAGCAAATGAGCCCAACTTTGACAGGGTTTATTTACATCAGTGATGTTATCTATGTTATGAAGAAAACAAGTATAAATCTATATTTCAATTTAGTGTCATCTGAGCAGAAATAGCCTACAGAGGAATACTTAAGGGCTTCCAGTCATCTGCAGAGGAAATGACAAGGCTTGGTTGTTCTCACTTCCATACCACAGAAGCACTTTCTCCAGCACTGAAAAATCTGTCAAGTTGTCTATCTCCACTTCTTCAGTGTAACAACTTGAGAGTGGGTTCTCCTTTCTTTCAAAAACAGTGAAATATCTGTCCAAATTTTAATGAACTACTTTGACTTGTTTTCTGATATTGTTGTGACTTTGGGTTGGCAAAGATCTTTCAGATAAGATATCAAAAGCAATTCATAAAAGAAAAATTGTAGACTGGACTTCATCAAAAGTATGAACTTTTCCTTTTCTAAAAACATTCTTAAGAGAATAAAAAGTCAAGCCACAGAATGGAATAAAATATCTACGAATCACATATCCAGTAAAAGACTTATATTCAGAATATATAAATAATCTCAAAATACAATAATAAGAACACAATTTTTCAATGGGCAAAAAATATACAAATGGCAAACGAGCACATGAAAAGATATTCAACATTATTTAATCATTCAGGAAATGTAAATTAAAACCACAATCAGATAATAACCGTATATCTATTAGAACAACCATAATTTTTAAAGGCTGATCAATTCAAGGATGGCAGGAGCATTAAAAAAAAGCAGTATACAACAATATGAATAAATCTTAGTCACATTTACAATATGAATAAATCTTAGTCATATAATATTAAGTGAAGAAAACAAAAGATTATATACAGCATGAAAAACTTTTTACTAAAGTTTTTTAAACAACTAAAATTTTTGAACTATTTTACAAAAATACCTATCCATAACAATAATACTATTTGAACAGAAAAATAAGAGAATAATGAATATAGGATTCAAGATAATTCTTACCTCAGGTTGGGGAAAACAGAATAATAGGTTGCTTAGTAAAGTTTACGGTTAGATGTAAATTATTGACAAGGTCCTACTTTTTATTTTGGGTGGTTGGGTCAAGTACTTATTATATTATTTAAATTACATAACTAAATAAGATTAGACCATGCGTGGAACAATAATGAGAATATGTCATAATCCAGTCTAGTAATTAATCAATCCAATTACATAAACCTGAGGCCAATTTTCAATATCATTATTGTAAGCAATGTTCTTGTAACATATAAAAATGTTTCATAATATATAATATGACCAAAAATGATGTTTTTATAATATATTTCAAGGTTTAGCTTTCCTATCATTTGTAATTAATCTGACAAACATATTTATGATTGCAGACCCTTAAACTAATACTGAAAAGATAAAACTTACCATCAATATCAATAGTCTTTAGTGCCTGTCGCATTTCTAAATCACTTATAGAAATTCTCAAGATGCCGAGGATCACTGGAAGATCATTCACATAAATCTTACCACTTCGAATTTTACTAAAAATTTTACAGGCTTTATGAAGTGCTGCACAGACATAACAAAACAGTTAGTTAATTAATCAAAAATAATTATCCTTATTCCCCCAACTATCTTTCAAAAAAATAATAATCACTAAAAGAAAGGGGAGCAAATCTGTATTTTCAGCCTTTCAAACTTCTTTCTTTTTTACCCCACCCTCTTCAATCTTTAAATATTCAAATCTTTCAATCTGTTTCCTAAAGAACTTTCAGAAACTGTCAGAAAAGTCGCACAAGGGCACACAGGCAAAGGCTTCCACAACTTGCCCTGGGAATAGTAAATTTTTCCTCTGTGTTCCCATAGCACTTACTATGTATCTCAGTCAAAGCCCTTGGTATTATGATTGCTTGCATGTCAATATCCCTCACTAAACTGTCAGCTTCTATGAAGCAAGATTTTTCATTCTTCTGTTTCCAGTGCCTAATTAAGAAGAAATTCTCAAAAAAAGTCTATTGAACTGAATTTTTTGGTTCAGTGGATACTATACTTTATTTTCAGAAAAGAGGCAATCGATGATAGTGCTGTTTTTGTTTGTCTTTTTAGAGCCAGAGTTTCTCTGCTGCCCAGGCTGGAATGCAGTAGTGCAATCATGGCTCACTGCAGTCTCAAACTCCTGTCTCGAAATCCTGGGCTTAAACAATCCTCCCACCTCAGCCTCTCCAGTAGCTAGGACTACAGCTGTGTGCCAACATGCCCAACTAATTTTTTGTTTTTATGATTCTTTGTAGAGATGGAATCTCACTATATTGCTCAGGCTGGTCTTGAACTCCTGGTCTCAAATGATCCTCCCACATTGGCCTTCCGAAGTACGGGGAATACAGGCATGAGCCACCTCACCCAGCCCTGACAGTGATAAATACAAAATAATGACTAAAGAGTTGATAATAATGACTTTAATAAGTTTTAGTAGAATTTTGGAGGCGGAAGCCAGATTTCCATGAAATGGGAAGTGAGAAAATTCAGCAACTAATGAAAACAACTCCTTCAAAAAGCTTTTCTGAAAAACACTGAGTATAAAATTAGCAAAGCATAGACCTTGAGAAAGCAGAAGAAAATCAAGAAACAAAAGGATTAGTCTGGTGAAAGGGCACCTTTTCCAATGAGACAAGATGAAAGGACATGAATGTTGTTTGTAGGTAGGAATATCAAGGAGTTTAGGAAGCTTCCCAATAGCCTTTACTAACTCTCTACGAAAAAGCAAAGCCACATGATCCAATAATCCCACTTCTGGATATTTAGCCAAAAGAATTAAAATCAGGATTTTGAAGAGACAGTAGTACTCCCCTGTTCACTGCAGTACTATTCACAATAGCCAGCCTATGGAAAACAATCTAAATATCTGTGGAAACAACCTAAATGTCAGATAAATAAGGGGGGAAAAAGTATGTTATATACATATAATAGAATATCATTCAGCCTTTAAAAAGAAGAAAATCCTGTCATATGTAATAACATGAATGAATCTGAAGGACATTATGCTAAGTGAAATAAGCCAGTTAAAGAAGGACAAATACTACAGAATTCCAATTATATAAAGCATCGAAAATAGTCAAACTTATGGAACAAAGAATAGAATTGCAGTTGCCAGGAACAGGGGGTATGAGGAAATAGTGAGTTGCTAATCGGTGTGTACAAAATTTCAGTTACATAAGATGAATAAGTTCTGTAGAAATACTGTACAATATTATGCCTATAGATAAGAATAACCTACATTTTTACAATCTGTTAAGAGGGTAGATCTCATGTTAAATATTCTTACCAAAATAAAATTTTTTTCAAAAGAAACAGGGCAGAAAAGATTAAGTTTCATAGATTTCAGACTAGCAAGTTTTAATTTTAATTAAGTAAAACATTTTTAAATGTTTAAAGTTGGATAGGTGACATAATTGAGTATTTGAGGAGAGTAGTGAAGGTTTGGAATAGGTACCAAAGGAAACAGGAGAGATCACACCAAAACTTAAAGTGAATACCAACTGGTGCTAAGGGCAGCTGAGGTTGGAAATTGTACAGTCATAGTGGCACCAAATGGAGAGGTCAAGGAAATAAAATTCTAAATAAAAAGAGCTGGAAGCATAAGAGATTGTGAGTGAAGAATAAGACATTAAAGTCTGAGATTTTTCACATAATGACAATGTGCAATTTGTGGCCATCAGTGTTGGTCAGGGGAATCAAGGTAAAATAATTGGTTTTGAAAGTGTGAAGCTACAGCAGTATGAGTCACCCATTTGGACACTAAGATACACAATATGACAACCAGAGTTAAGGTAAAAGGAAAACTATGAGAAATTATTCCACAGGTATAAAGGAGAAGCCCAAGATATGGGAGAGGTCAGTGTCATGAAAGCGTGAAGGGTAGTATAAGCCTTAAGATACCAAAGAATAAATTCCAGTGATACCAGTGACTCCAGCACTTACTAATTTATCCATGGGATGTAATATGCAGACATTTTTCCAAAAAATACACTTGAACTAGTATAAGCTACATATTATATTTTACCTATCTTAACCAATACAACCAAAGATATTTATGGATTAAACTATCCACTTTTGCTTCCTCACAGCCCGCAGTATTTGCATATCATGTATTATTAGTTGATACCATAAGCCATTAGAATTAGATGAAGAGGCACTAACTGCTGAAACAATTCCTAAAAAGCACATAATAAGGAAATGTATTCAAGAAATTTTAGAACCTCTTATTACCACTTAATTCTTGTGAGTATAAATATCCATGGGTTACTTCATCATATAATGTCATGTAGAGGTTAGATAGCATTTCCTTTTCCCTGTCAAAGAAACAGTCATATTAGAAAGTGGCAATGAAAATATGCAAATTCCATTTTAAAATATTAGCAAACCTACCAATAGTCTGAGATTCATAAGCACCTTTCTTGAAGAACTGTCCAAGTTAAGGAAAATTCCGTATTCTTCACGTCAGAAGTCCCACCTTATTTCTTTTTGAGATATTTTTCTATAAAGCAGAATTTACCCTAGTCTGTAAATAGTGCCCATGACCCACTATCCTTTGACTGTGGTCCAATTTTTCCTATTCTCAATACGAGTCACAGCAAATTTTTAAGGAAGTTATTATAATAAAGCAAACAAAAACATCTTTAAACAGCCAAAGAATCTCAGATTCCATCACTTACCAGTAAAATGTCTGGAAAAGATGATTTATCTAATACTGTAACATGTAAATAACTGAAATCATATAATGTTAGTGTTGGAAGACATCTTAAGAGTCCATTTAGTACAAGATCCTTATACAGATGTGGAAAGTGATGCCCAGAGATGTAAATTTTACAAAAGTCTAAGCATGTGAGGTCAATCAGGACTCAAATCTAAGTCTTCCAATTCCATATACAGTGCTCTTATCTCTACACAATCCTAAGAGCATAGTTAGCATAAACTACTTGATATTCTTTATGTGGAAGGGATAAATGATTCTGGAAAGAAACACTCAAGTCTGAACTCAACCTTCAAGAAACAGAGTACAAGGATTTAAATACCGAGTAATTGCGGAAGATGTACAAAGAGGTGATGAAGTCTTGTGAAGGCTGTACTGATTCGGCAACTTGCATAAAGAGTTTTCTTTCCTAGTCACCTTCTCCTTTGACAGCTTCAGAAAAGGAGGGATAATCTAGAGCCAAATGCAAGTATGTTAGTGCCTGAGGTCACACTGGTAATTCAGCATTCTTGGATGATAAAACTCTTAAAAGATAATTAATCATACCTTGGCTCCTCATTAATTATGCTTCTGGTGTAAAATTGCCTTTTGTAATTAAATTACATTTAATATAAAGTAAAATTTAAATAAACTATACAATGTTCTTTTGCAAAGCCATGGTTTTCTTAAGTATGCACTTAATCATGTCATTAATAGTTGGTCAATATATAGTAATGGATTTTACAAAGCAGGGAAAACCTATGGTATAGAGAGAACAAGAAGACTCAGTCATCAGACTCTAGGCTATATATAAAGGCTTTGACTTAAGTGCAACATGGAGAATCAACACAGTTATTCAAATGATACAGGTAATTTTGTTTTTTATTATCTCTATCATTGAGCAAATTATCCACTTAAGATTGCATGTATAAACACGATTCCAAAAAGGCAAGCAGCTAGGTGGAGAGGAAAGTAGCACTTTAGAAAAATGAGAATTCTAATTATAGGTGTCTTCAATTTTACATGGAACCCTGAGCACTGAGTTTTAATGACCATGCAAGATGTGGAAAAAAGACTCTCACGTTACACAAGATTGACAGGAATTGGTACTGAGATGCCACACAGAACCAAAACCTTTAAAAGACAATGTTTTCAGCAAGAGTGGGGAAGGAAAAAACTTATCCCCTAATGAAAAAATATGATTAAAACATGTCTCCATCCCAGCTCCAGGTTGGAAAAAAAGGAAGACTATTCCTCCTGATTAGTCATAATCATAACTCTACATATATGAGTTTGGAAGTCAAATCTACACCAAATATATGGGCCAGGGAAACAGAAACAAAAAACTTCATTTAAAATGACCTCTGATTTGTAACACTTCTGAAGCGCATGGCAAAGGAAAAAGCAAAAGCAAATTATCTTTTTAAAAATTCTCTTGAAGAAGGGCAAATTGAAAATTCCCACAGATTTAGATCAACTATATATGAAAGAATGTACAAAATATATATAACACTCAAAGAACAAGTTAACATGAGTGAGAATCAGACAAAACAAAAAACACAACATTTAGATCCCCCAAGAATTTCGTATAGTGAATTGATCAGATACCAATCTTGAAATAACTATAGAATATGAGCAAAAAACATGACACACGGCATATTTTAAGAACCATCAAATAAAATTTCTGGAGGTAAAAAATAGAATCACTGAAATTAAAATCCCAAAGGAAAGGTTAAACTGTAGATTAGATTCAGCTAGATAAAGAATAAGTGAACTAGAGAGAAGATGGGGAGAAACTACCAAGAACAAAATCGAGAAACAGAATAGATGAAAAATATGAAGCAATGTTAAAGAATATAGAAAACAGGATGACAAAATCTAATACACATCTAATAGAAGATACAAAGGGACAGTAAAGAGATTGAAAGAGGGGAAATATTCTAAAAGATAAATATATTAGAATTTTCCAGAATTGAAGAAAGGCACGCATTCTCAGATTTAAGAAGCACAGCAAATACTAAGACAGAGGGGAGAAAAGGAAATATACCTCTAAATATATCATAGTGAGCGACAACACAAAAAGATATTCCATGTTCTAGTATCTGAAACTGTGAATGTCACCTTATTTGGAGAAAATGTCTTTGCAGATGTAATAAAGTTAAGATCTTGAAATGAAATATACAATGACAGGCATGCTTGTAAGAGAAAGGAAGAAGGAGATGAGATACAGACACAGGAAAAAAAAACCCATGTGAAGACTCATGGGAAGATGGAGGCAGAGATGGGAGTTATGTTGCCACAAACCAAAGAACACCTAGAGTTGGCCGGGCACAGTGGCTCACGCCTGTAATCCCAGCACTTTGGGAGGCCAAGGCGGGCAGATCACGAGGTCAGGAGATCGAGACCATCCTGGCGAACACGGTGAAACCCCGTCTCTACTAAAAATACAAAAAATTAGCCGGGGGTGGTGGTGGGCACCTGTAGTCCCAGCTTCTCCGGAGGCTGAGGCAGGAGAATGGTGTGAACCCGGGAGGCAGTGGAGCTTGCAGTGAGCGGATATCGCGCCACTGCACGCCAGCCTGGGTGACAGAGTGAGACTCCGTCTCAAAAAAAAAAAAAAAAAAAGAACACCTAGTGTTCCTGTTAAAAAAGCAAAAATGTTAGCAGCGAGCACAGTAAAAAAGACAAAAAAAAAAGTTTAATAGAAAAAAAGGCAAATTTTTCATAAGCTCCTGAAAGATTCCTTGTTCTATTTTTTTTTTTTTAAGAAGAAGGAAAAGGAGAATGAAGAAGAGAAGACAAGGAGCAAGAGGAGGTAGTAATATTTAAGACTGTGACATTTCAACACTTGGACTAAAAAATATAAGGGAATGTTTGAGGGCTAAGGAAAACACTTGAAGGTAAAAGAAAAATTTCCAAATCTTTATTTACCTCAGTTCTTTTACTGTGCTGTTGCACTTGTAAACTCTTTCTCCCACCTTTTTTTCCTACTGAAAAATCAGAGGACTTTTCTTCTCCACAAAGGAATACTGACGTTTCAAATCTAAATGACACAGAAATTGGAATCACTCTTGAATTTCTTTTTGCTTTTTCTTATTCTTTTCAAATTTTAATTATGGAAACTTTCTAACATATACAAAAATATACAGAATCCCATCACCCAGTTTCAACAGTGGCCAATCCTATTCCATCTATATCCCATCCCTGTTCCCATCCCTTATTATTTTTGAAAGAAATCACAGTATATTATTTCATCTGTAAAGATTTTAATAGAAATCTCTACAAGGTGTCTTTTTTTGTAGAGATTGGGCTGGGTGTGGTGGCGCATACCTGTAATCCCAGCACTCTGGGAGGCCAAGCTGAACAGATTTCTTGAGGTCAGAAGTTCAAGACCAGCCTAGCCAACATGATGAAACCCCATCTCTACTAAAAATACCAAAAAAAAAAAAAAATAGACATGGTGACACACGCCTGTAGTCCCAGCTACTCAGGAGGCTGAGGCACAAGAATCGCTTGAACCTGGGAAGGGAGCTGAGATCGAGTCACTGTACTCCAACCTGGGTGACACAGCATGACTCCATCTCAAAAACAAAACAAAACAAAACAAAAAACACCATATGACAGCTAAAAATTAACAATTTCTTAATACCATCAAATATACAGGCAGCATTCACATTTCCAGTTGTCTCGTAAATTTCATAAAACTTCTTAACATTTTGCATCAGGACTCAATAAAATCCCAGCATCACAGTTGACTGAAATGTCTTTTTAACTTCTTTTCATCTATAAGTTCTCCTTCTATACCTTTTACTATCATTATAATTATTATTACTAGGTCATTTGTCTTGTAGATTTTCCACAGTCAGGATTATGCTGATTGTATCACCATGGCTGTAGGATTCTAGACGCTTGAACATATTAAAGTTCAATAGTCGAGGGAGATGCAAAACCACTCTCTAGGTGGTGATGGTGATGTTATTCCATCAGGAAGCACATAATGTCCAGTTGGCTACTTGTGGTATTAGCAGCTACTTATAAATAATAACTAGATCTAGTAAATCATGAGGGACTGGCTGGGCATGGTGGCTCACGCCTGTAATCCCAGCACTTTGGGAAGCCAAGGTGGGCAAATCACCTGAGGTCAGTTCAAGACTAGCCTGGACAATATGGTGAAACCCTGTCTCTACAAAAAAATAATAATAATAATACAAAAATTAGCCAGGTGTGGTGGTGCACGGCTGTAGTTCCAGCTTCTCAGGAGGCTGAGGCAGGAGAATTGCTTGAACCTGGGAGGCAGAGGTTGTGAGCCAAGATTGCACCACTGCACTCCAGCCTAGGTGACAGGGCAAGACTCTGTCTCAAAAATAAATAAATAAAAATAAAAATAATAAATCATGAGAGACTGCAAAGTGGTTATATTATAAATCCATCATTCCTTCAATCATTAGTTAGAATATTTCTTTTTTCTGTGTGTAGAGATGGGATCTTGCTAAGTTGCCCAGACTGGAGTGCAGTAACTATCCACAGGTGTGATTATAGCACACACTACAGTTTCAAACTCCCAGGCTCAAGTGATTGTCCCACCTCAGCCTCCTGAGTACTGAACTATAAGCACACACCACCATGCCTGGCTACTAGAATACTTCTACAAATAGAAACTTTCTCTCATGTACTATTTGGTTGCCCAGTGGTACAGTTTCATATAGAATGGCAAGATATAGAGAGATTCAACTGATTTAAAAAAAGAAGAAGAAAGAAAGGCAAGATAATTGCTCTATTGTTTTCCTTTATTTACCACTTTTCATAACAAAGACTTGGCTCATTTGTAACCTCTAAAAATGACAAAATAATTTTATACCATTTTGAACACATAGACTTAAATGTATTTGATGCAGTTTAATTCCCTGAAATTATTATACTTATTGATGCTCCAATTTTCTCATCTTTTATAGGAAAAGGTGGGAGCCTCTTCAAGCAGGCTCTTGAGTCCTTCTGATGATGCCCTGGTAGCAGTCTTTTTTATTAACAGTTTCCTTATCTCCGGAAGACAAGATGTTCCAGGCTTACTGTACATTTCCTTTCACAGACATGCAATCAGCATTTTTCTAAAGAGCCTTTTAATAAGAAATGGTATTTCAAGACTAAAGTTTGGGCATTAGAAGCTGAACTTCTTTTTAATCAACATTCTTCTTTCTTATTGTTTCTCTTCTTTCTCCTTTTTCCTCTTATTGGACTGTCAAAACCTTTTTTATTTTTTATTTTTATTTTTATTTTTTTTTTTTTTTGAGACAGAGTCTTGCTCTGTCACCCAGGCTAAAAGCACAGTGGTGTGATCTCAAGACCTTTCATAACACAAACATTCCATAAACCAGGGTTCCCCAACCTCTGGGCGGTGAACCAAAACTGGTCCACACAGTAGGAGGTAAGTGGCTGGAGAGGAAGCATTACCACCTGAGCTCCACCTCCTGTCAGATTAGCGGCAGCATTAGGTTCTTATAGGGGCACAAACCCTATTGTGAACTGTGCATGCAAGGGATCTAGGTTGTGCCTCCTTATGAGAATCTAATGCCTGATGATCTTCTGAGGTAGAACAGTTTCATCCAGAAACCACCCCTGCCTCCTCCCCATCCCCTTGTCTGTGGAAAAAATATCTTCCATGAAACCAGTCCCTAGTGCCAAAAAGGCTGGAGACCACTGCCATAAACTATACAACAATAAGATAAAATGTAATTATGAATTACATTTGAATTAAATTTTAGAAGAGAAGACACATACTCTTATGTGTGCTTCAAGTAATCCAGGGTAGACTTAAATTTCAAGAACAACTTCTCAGGACAGAGACTAACTAGACTATATCTATGAGAGCTTCAGGTGAACTCAGCCCTAAGCAAAATTGTGACATAAAAAAAAAAATTATAATTCATGCCACTCCCCTTTCTTAGCAAGTACCTTGGCCTTTTTTTTCCAATTTTATTTATTTATTTTAAGTTGATAGATAAAATTATATGTATTTATTCTGTTTCTTAAATTTATTTTTTAATTGACAAATAAAATTATATGTATTTACGGCATACCCTGCTCCTTTTTTTCTGACTTATTTCTCCAAGAAAAAGTATCTTGCTTTTTTGACACACTATCCCTTTAAATCCAATCTCCCAAATTCATACCCTGTGAACCTCCATACTTTGCTCTTCACTTCCCTGAAGCTGCCAAATGATTAGATCCCACTGCAGTCCTCTAGTCTCAAAGCAAGGACTTTCAACTATTTTGCCTATGACCTACAGTCAAAAGTACATTTTCTATTGAGGTACAATATACATACACAGAGAGAAGAGGTGCAGTAGAAAGCAAGGGAGAGAGAGGAGGAGGGAAAAGCACTCTAATGTTTTCAATTCTATTCTAACTTATTTATTGGGAAAAAAAAAAAAACTAGTAGTAAACCAGCTGCAGTGGCTCTCACCTGTAATCCCAGCACTTTGGGAGGCCAAACTGGGAGGACTGCTTCAGGCCAGGAGTTCAAGACCAGCCTGGGCAATATAGTGAGACCCCACTCTCTCCAAAAAATTTAAAAATTAGCCAGGCATGGTGGTGCACACCTGTAATCCTAGCTACTCAGGAGTCTGAGGCAGGAGAATCCCTTAAGCCCAGGAGGTCCAGGCTGTGATGAGCTATGATCATGCCACTGCACTCCAGTCAGGGTGACAGAGTAAACTCCTTCCTCAAAAAAGAAAAAAAAAAAACAAAAACTAGTAGTGACCTCCTAAACTGATTTCATGACCCATTAATGAATTGCAACTTGCAGTTTACTGGTGCTTTATATACCCCATATATCCTTATTGAAGTTGAGCCTTCTTATTTCTAGTATAATCATGACTTCCACTCCATTACATGACTTTTGATCTTTCACCTTTTTTCAAAAAATGATAAAGAAAATAAAATTTTAATCTGATGAATGTAAGGCCTCTTTAAATTATCAGGCCCAAAGAGGCATTAAAATGAGATAGCAGTCACTGTCTCACATCCCCTTGAGCTAAGCAATTATTTCAAAGTTGCCTGCTATGTGGACTCTAGACTGTCACCAAGTAGCCACAAATTAACCTAACAATGCCATACACTGGATACCATAATTCATACATTACAGTTCAGCACTGTATAGCCAATCACTAATCAATGTTATTTCTGTAAACCAGTGAGAATTCCTGAAAAACAACTTTTGTAATCAACCCATCTCCTGATTGGTACCTTTTTTCTTAAAAACTTGAACCTCTCCTTTGTTCTCCAGAGTACCTCCCAAGTGTTTCCCAGGCTGCAGTCCTCAACCTGGACCCAAACAAACTCTCTACTTATATTAATTTTGCCTCAGTTTCCTTATTTAGGTAAACGAAAGTATAAGTGTATTTTTTAATTATGAGCTGCTTCACACATTTCATAGAATAAGGATGATTTGGTATACATAATGAATAAGTAAAAACATTTGTCCCGTACCCCATTTTTAATTTTTTTTTATTTTTATATATTTAGAGGGCACAAGTGCAGATTTCTCACATGCACATAGGCATTGTGGTGAGTTTAGGCTTTCAGTGTACCCAGCACAAAATTCAACCCTCACCCCTCCTCCCTTTTGTAGTCCCAATGTCTATTATTCTACTCTGTATGTCCATGTGTACCCATTGTTTCGCTCGCACTTACAAGGGAAAACATGCACTGTACCCCATTCTTTTGAGGCATGTGCTTTCCACAGTGCTAACCTATCTTGAACAATGCTAATGGAAGAAGATAAAGGGATGCTTCCACGACCTTCCTTTTCTTCCTAGGTAACAAGTTTTATCATAGTCTTCTAGAAATAATTGCTTCATCTTTTACCATCTACCAAACAGAAGTAGTGGTGAAAACGTTAGATTAAATAAAAGTGAAATACAGATTTCTGGAGGGTAGAGGAGATTTTTATTTAGGTGCCTCTCCAATCATAATGTGTAGGTAATTTCCAGTTTCACCAACAGGTAAGATGAGCATTTAGTTAAAGATGAAGTGACATAAGCTCTGAATGTTTTCCCAGAGGCTTCTGTACTTTTTTTATTTCTCAGTCATTTTATAAATAATAATAAATACAGATTGAGTATTTCTCCTACATGCATATAAAATGCTAGAACTTCTATAACTAACAAAAGGCAACCAGGCAATGCAGCATACAAGAAAGAACTGCTAAAAGATTCAAATAGCTTGGCCAGGCGCAGTGGCTCAACGCCTGTAATCCCAGCACTTTGGGAGGCCGAGGTAGGCGCATCACAAGGTCAGGAGATCGAGACCATCATGGCTAATACAGTGAAAACCTGTCTCTACTAAAAATACAAAAAATTAGCCATGCATGGTAGTGATCGCCTGTAATCCCAGCTACTCGGGAGGCTGAGGCAGGAGAATGGCTTGAACCCGGGAGGTGGAGCTTTCGGTGAGCCAAGATCGTGCCACTGCACTCCAGCCTGGGCAACAGAGTGAGATTCCATCTCAAAAAAAAAAAAGGCCGAGTGTGATGGCGTGCACCTGTAGTCCCAGCTATTTGGGAGGCTGAGGCAGAAGAATCACTTGAACCCAGGAGGTGAAGGTTGCAGTGAGCCATGGTTGCACCACTGCACTCCAGCCTGGGTGACAGAGTGAGACGCTATCTAAAAAAAAAAAGATTCAAATATCTTAATTTCATGGAAGGCACAAAGTCAAGCCAAGAGGAAAGAACCTTCTGTTTCCTTCTTAAATTCTCTTTAAGACAAACTTAACAGACATATGGATAATTGTTCTCCTCTAACTAGAATCCTATGATTCCAGTTAGCTTATAGCTTCCTTATAGGCTTCCACATGTGATACAGTTTGACTCTGTGTCCCTACCCAAATCTCAAGTTGAATTGTAATCCCCAATGTTGGGGGAGAGACCTGGTAGGAAGTGACTGGATCATGGGGGCAGATTTCCCACTTGCTGTTCTCATGATACTGAGTGAGTTCTCATGAAATCTGTTTGTTTAAAAGTATGTGGCACTTCCCCCTTCATTCTCTCTCCTGCTGGCCTTGTGAAGGTGTGCTTGCTCCCCCTTCCCCTTCCACCATGACTCTAAGTTTCCTGAGGCTTCCCCAGCCTTGCTTCCTGTCAAGTCTGCAGAACCATGAGCAATTAAACCTCTTTTCTTTATAAATTACCTAGTCTCAAGTAGTTCTTTAAAACAATGTGAAAACCGACTTAGACAACATGGAAGCCTATAGACTTCCACATGGTTGCGAGAGAAGTCAGAAAAAATGTAAGAACAGCTATTTAGGAGTTAAAATTATGCTACTGAAAGAATGACCACAAATATGTATGATCCTATACACACGGTACATTATGAGAACACATAAGCTACGTTTTGGCACTCTTAACTTGCAAAAGAATAATTCAATAAAGTAAGTTCAGAGTTTTTAACTTACATTTTTTTATATTCTGGGCTCAAACTCCTAACTTCCGGTGAAATTTTCTTCTCTATTGTTTTAGAAAACTTGATGTATTTCTTGTGGTTAATAGTTCCTGATGGCAAGCCAGTTGCAAAAGAATTAGAGCCATCATCTAAGAAGTCAATATTTTCCTCTGCCTGGGGAATATAAGAGCTACAATCAAGCATGTCATCTTTGCACATACATATTAAATATGAAATTCTGGGTCAAATCATTCATTTTAGATCGATATTCTTTCTCAAATAGTGCTACCGAAGAGAATTTTGATGAAAAAGGTTTTACTCACTAGTGTATTATTTTTCCAGATTCAGTACATACTCTAAATAACTCCAATTTTCCATAGTGCACTATACAGCTATAAAATGAACATCATGTATTAATATATCTAACAGTTATTTAATCTAGCAATTTTTCTTTTTTTGAGACAGCGTCTCTTTTTGTTGCCTAGGGTGGGGTGCAGTAGTGCAATCATGGCTCACTGCAGCCTTGACTTCCCAGGCTCAAGCAATTCTCCCACCTCAGCCTCCTGAGAAGCTGAGACCACAGACATGCACCATCACGCCTGGCTAATTTTTTTATTATTTGTAGAGATGAGGTCTCTCTACATTGCCAAGGCTGGTCTCAAACTTCTGAGCTCAAGCAGTCCTCCCACCTCAGCCTCCCAATGTGCTAGGACTACAGGCATGAGCTACCTCTCCCGGCCTGGATCTAGCTCTTAAGGTATCAAGGCACAAAAGATTATCATACTCTTTGCCAAGCAAGGTACAAAAGTTTATCATACTCTTTGCAAAGTAGTATTTTTATTATAAAAATTAACTCGATTTTAGATACAAACCAAAGCCATGATCCATGAAAAAAATAATCAGTAAGTTAAACTTCATTTAAATTAAAAGCTTCTGCTCTGTGAAAGATACCATATCAAGACAATGGAAAGAGAAGTCACAGACTGGGAGAAAATGTTTTCAAAAGACATATCTGATAAATAACTGTTATCCAAAATATACAAAGAACTCTTAAAACATAATAAAAAAGAACTCAATTTTAAAATGAGCTAAAGACTTGAACAGATACCTCACCAAAGAAGATGTACACAAACATGGTAAATAATGACATGAAAAGAAGCTCAACATTATAATGAGATTAGGGAACTGCAAATTAAAAGGAAACACCATTATTGACCTGTTAGAATGATGAAATTTTAACAAAAAAACTATAAAACTTTGATAAAAGAAACTGAAGAAGACACAAATGAGAAAATAGCCCAAGTTCATGGATTCAAAAAATTAATATTGTTTAAATGTCCATACTATCCAATGCTGTTTACAGATTCAATGCAATTTCTCTCAAAATTCCAATGTCATTTTTCACAGAAATCAAAAAATTCCAAAATTCATATGGAACCAGAAAACACCCCATATAGCCAAAGGAATTTTAAGCAAAAAGAACAAAGTTGGAGGCATCACACTTCCTAATTTCAAAACAATTATAAAGCTATAGTAATCAAAACAGAACGTTACTGGCATAAAAACAGACACACCAACCAATAGGACAGGATAGAAAGCCTAGAAATTTTCCAAATATTTACATTCAGCTGATTTTCAACAAAGGTGCCAAGTACACACAATGGGGAAAGAACAGTCTCTTCAATAAATGGCATTGGGAAAACTGGATATCCCCTGAAGAAAAATGAAATTGGGACATCATCTCACACCATATACAAAAATAAATTTAAAATGCATTAAATATTTAAACACAAGACCTAAGTTACAAGAAGATGGGGGAAAAGCTCTACCACATTGGTCTGGGGAACGATTTGTTGGATAAGACTCTATAAGCACAGGCAACAAAAGCAAAAATGGAAAATGGGATTATATGAAACTAAAAAGCTTCTATACAGCAAGGAAAACAATCAACAGGGGAGAAACAACCCACAGAAGGGGAGAAAATATTTGCAAACCCTACATCTGTTAAGGGGTTAAGGGGTTTATACCCAAATTACATAGGGAACTCAATTCAAGCAAGAAAACAAACTATCCAATTAAAAAATGTGTGAAGGATCTGAACAGACATTCTCAAAAGAAGACATACAAATGGCCTACAGGTTTGTGAAAAAATGCTCAATATCACTAATTATTAGGGAAATGCAAAATAAAACCACAATGAGATATCATCTCACACTATTCTGTTAGATATTCTGTTAGAATAGCTATTATCAAAAAGACAAAGGAAACAAGTGTTGGCAAGGATGTGGAGAAAAGGGAACATCTGCACACTGTTGGTATGAATGTTAGAACAGCCATTCTAGAAAACAGTATGGAGGTTCCTCAAAACCTAAAAACAGAATTACCACATGATCCAGCAATCCCATTTCTGGGTACATATCCAAAGGAATTGAAATTATTCATTTCAACTCCCATATTCATTTCAGCATTATTCACAATAGCCAAGATATAAAATAACCTAAGTGTCCATCAACAGATGGATACATGAAGAAAATGTGGTGAATATACACAAATGAATACTATACAGCTTTTAAAAAGAAGGAAACTCTGTCATTCACCATAACATGGATAGAACTGGAAGACATTATGCTAAGCAAAATAACAGGCACAGAAAGACAAACACTATATGATCTCACTTACATGTGAAATCTAAAAATGTTGTTCTCATAGAAACAGGGAGTAGAAAGATGGTTATCAGAGGTTGTGGGGTGGAGAGGTTTGACGGAGGAAGAGGGATGGGGAATGGGAAGACATTGATCAAAGGGAACAGAGTTTCAGTTAGACTGGAGGAACAACTTTTAGTGATCTAATGCATTGTATGGTGAACATAGTTAATAAATAATATATACTTCAAAATCACTAAAATATTGTTTATGTTCTTACCACAAAAAAAAAGTTGGCAATGAATATGTTAATAGCTAGATTAACTATTTCTATAATGTATACATAGATCAAAATACTACATTATGCCCCATAAATACACACAATTATTATTTGTCAATTTAAAATAATAATAAAAAACTCAATTAAGGAAAAAGAATGGCAATAATCCAAAACACTGACAACAACAAATGCTGGCAAGGATGTGAAGCAAGAACTCTCATCATTGCTGATGGGAATGCAAAATGTTATGACCACTTTGGAAGACAGTTTGGCAGTTTCTTACAAAACTAAACATGCTTTTACCATACAATTCAACTATTGTACTTGTTGGTATTTACTCAAACAAGTTGAAACTTTATTTCCACATAAAAACCTACAATTGGATGTTTATAGCAGCTGTACTCATAATTACCAAAACTTGAAAGCAATCAAGATGTCCTTCAGTAATTAATAAGTAAACTGTGTTAAATGTAGAGAATGGGATATTATTTAGTGCTAAAAAGAAACGAGCTATCAGGTCTTGGAAACACATTTTAAAACTTTAAACGCACATTAAGTGAAAAAAGCCCGACCTGAATGGTTCCATATTGTATAACTCCAACTATACAACATTCTGGAAAAGGCAAAACTATGGAGATGGTAAAAAACCAGTGTTTGCCAGGAGATGGGGGAAGGAGAAGTAAATAGCTAAAGCACAGAGGATTTTAGGGCAAAAATAATAATCAACACAGTAAACAGACAACCAACAGAATGGGAGAAAATATTTGCACACTATACATCCAACAAAGGACTAATACATAGAATTTACAAGGAATTCAAACAAATCAGCAGAAAAACCACAAGTACTCCCATTAAAAAGTGGGAAAATAACCTGAACAGATATTTCTCAAAAGAAGGTATACAGTCAACAAATATATGAAAAATGCTCAACATCACCAATCACCAGGGAAATGCAAATTAAAACCACAATGAGATATCACCTTACCCCAGCCAGAATGGCCATTATTAACAAGTCAAAAAACAATAGATGTTGGTGCAGATGGAATGAAAAGGGAAAATTTATATGCTGCTAGTGGGAATGTAAATTAGTATAATTTCCACAGAAAACAATATGGAGATTTCTCAAATAAATAAAGGTTGATCTATCATTCAATCCAGCAATCCCACTACTGGGTACCTACCCAAAGGGAAAAAAAAGTCATTGTATCAGAAAAAAACAAAAACACCTAACATATATGTTTATCTCAGCACAATTCACAATACCAAAGGTATGGAACCAACCTAAGTGTCCATCAACTGATGAGAGGTTAAAGAAAATGTGGTATATATACTATGGAATACTCCTCATCCATAAAAAAGAACAAAATAATGTCTTTTGCAGCAACTTGGATGAAACTGGAGGCCATTATCCTAAGTGAAGTAACTCAGGAACAAAAAAACAAATGCCGCATATTCTCATTTATAAATGGAAGCTAAGCTGTGGATCCAAAAAGGCATATAGAGTGATAGAGATTCAGAAGTGGAGAGGGGGCAGGGAAGTGAAGGATGAAAAACTACCTGTTGGGTACAATGTATACTATTCAGGTAACAGGTACACTAAAAGCCCAGACTTCACCACTGTATAATTCAGCCATGTAACCAAAACCCACCTGTACACCTGAAGCTATTGAAATAAAAAATATTAAATAAATAAATATCTTTCTCTACAAAAAAATAACAAAAAACAAAGCCTATATTAAAAAAAAAAAAGAAGAAGCTATATTGCTTCTAAATAGACACTCTTCCCACCCCCGCAAAAAAAAGAAATGAGTTTAGTGACAATAAACATGTTTAGAAAAAGAGGAATGCAGTTGGAAATATTCTCTCCTGAAATTTGGCTGTTTGCTTAAGACACCTGGCAGCATCCAGTGGATCAAAGGTGTATTAGTCCTGAGCCTCTGAACCCAAAGTTGACCCTGAAGATCACACAGACAATTTATAAAGATTACCAAGAAAGTTTAGAGAGAATCTCTATTTCCACAGGATGGAAATTAGCAGAACTATTTCAGTGACTTTTAGACTCTGCATCATTTGTCTTATAACAAAGGCATACCTTTAGATTGTTTCAAAAAGGCAATTCGATTTGCTGCCTTGATGAGATGTGTATTACAAATGATGAACAGATTCCTAAAGAGATTGAAAAAAATGACCCAAAATAGAAAGCAGAGGGGGAAAAGGGGTAGGAAATCTAAAAAGACAGAAAAACCTGTTACCAAAGGCCAAGTGAATGAAAACGAAGAGTGAGTAGAAGCTTTTGACACAGAAGAAGAAAAGAATCTTGGAAACACTGTAGTAAAAGGTAAGCCATCTGGGAAGTATAAATTACACAGTCTAAGGAAAACAAACTGGTATGATACTTTAATATTAATTTTTAAGAATTCATCTTCAAAATCATTTTATAAGGGCAAAATCAACAAAGTAGTAAGTATAAAAAGGTAAACTTTAAATGTATATATGTGTATATATATGATATAAAGTACATATCTCAGCACTTTTCAAGTCTCTGAGATTATTTTTCAGACTATATTATAGGTATATGTTTTACACAGTAGCGTCAGATCTTCTACAAGGATAAATTTAAAAGATTAGGACTCTCAATTGACAACGCTGAATTTCACTTGAGCCCTAAACTCCCAGAAAACAGTGAGGGTTAAAGGAATCCCCCCACCCTTTTGTGTTCTGGAAAATGGCTTACTGTAAACCACCCCTCCCCATATGACTTAGGTAAGACTCTGGAATGCCCCCCTTGTTTACTTATGACAATGCAAGACACACCCCCTCAAAATTCCCTTTCTTTGCATCATAAATTATTAGCTGAATTGTTTTATCCCCACTGATAATCAGAACAAAATAGACTGACTTCATGATAAAATACTCTCCAATTTACTTATATAATCATTCTACTGTTTCATCCCGTTTCCCCACACCTGGTTCTTTCCAGCCTCTCTCTATAAAAGAAAACTCCTGCCCAACCCTTGAGACACCTGCAGATCCTACAGTCACAGCATTCTTCCCATTGCAATAGTCCTCCTCCTCTTCCAATTTCAATAGTCCCTTTCTTCCCTTGCAATAATTATTTTGAATAAAGTCTCTGCTTACTAAGTCCAGATTTGTTTTTGTTTGAAAAAATTTGTCTTATTTGACAGAATACTAGCAAAAAAAAAAAAAAGGCAGAGGCATCTAAAAAGACAGAAGGGCATAAAAATCTGAAGCACAGATAAGATGGCTAAAGAAATTTGATGTCTTCTACATTATTTTTTGGTTATACTCTCACATCATTAATTACATTATCTACAACCTCTCATGTAAGTTTAACCCTTTTGATCTCCACAAAACTTATCCACCAAAATACTCTCATTGTACACCACAGAAGATCTCTCAGTATTATATGGGTTGTTGGGATGGGCGTTCAATATATGTTCACTAAAATGACTCAAAAGTCATCTCAGTTATTCAGCCAGTTCCTTATAACTATTACTCTATGAATTTGCTTACTGATCATGAATATGAGGTAATATAAACTAATTTTAAAAAGAAGAAATCTTTAGAAACTGATTTAAATACCTGGCAGAAAAAATGTATGTTAGTTTCCATCTTTCTGTTTAGAGGTAAATTCTGTCCTTAAAGAATCCACGCTTTGATGAACAAGTATGAATGAGCAATAGTACAAAAGGATTTCCTGCCAAAAAAAAAGAGAAAGAAAAAATCATATGCTTGTTTAGGACACTTAAGCAATTATATTTACCTACCTGAAGTTATCTCTTCAATGTAACACTGACTTGGGGTATGATACACAGTATTTCATCAACACAGATATGTGGGCAAACACTAGAAAAAGCAGTTAGTAGACTATAAATCACAGATCATCCAGTTCCTTAACTTTATCTTTTGTGGTATGAGGAGAAATCCAGTTTCAAATGGCATACAAAGCAAAGAAATCCAAGTACATCTGTTTATTTAAATAAACCCTGAGAAGCAGAACTGCTAAGACAGTAGTAATCACTCATGTTACTGCATGCTCACTGTGTGCTAAATATGATAAAGACTTGAAGAGATCAAGTTTCCCAAGATCACACAGCCAGCAAATAGTGGAGACAGAATTTGAATTCAGACAATTTAACTCCAAGCCTGTGGTCTTCAGTCCCATAGAACATTGCCTCTCAAAACAATGCTACTGCAAACAAAAGATGTTGTAGGCCAGGTGCGGTGGCTCACGTCTGTAATCCCAGCACTTTGGGAGGCTGAGGCGGGCGGATCACGAGGTCAAGAAATCGAGACCATCCTGGCCAACATGGTGAAACTCTGTCACTAATAAAAATACAAATCAATTAGTTGGGGGTGGTGACATGCGCCTGTAATCCCAGCTACTCAGGAGGCTGAGGCAGGAGAATCGCTTGTATCCGGGAGCTGGAGATTGCAGTGAGCCAAGATCGCACCCCTGCACTCCAGCCTGGGATATACAGCGAGACCATCTCAAAAAAAAAAAAAAAAAAAAGCCAGGCATGGTGATTCACACCTGTAATCCCAGCACTTTGGGAGGCCAAGGGAGATGGATCATGAGGTCAGGAGTTCAAGACCAGCCTGGCTAAGATGATGAAACCCCATCTCCACTAAAAATACAAAAATTAGCCGAGTGTGGTGGCACGCGCCTATAATCCCAGCTACTCAGGAAGCTGAGGCACAGAACTGCTTGAAGCCGGGAGGTAGAGATTGCAGTGGGCCAAGATCACACCACTGCACTCCAACCTGGGTGCAAGACTGAATCAAAAACAAAAAGAAAGAAAAGATGGTGTAGCCTCACTTCAAACCAAAGACTATCACATTATGCAAAAGTGATAACCAACACTTAGAAATTCCTCAAATTTTCACATTTTCAACTCACATCTGAGTTACATTGGATGAGCTAATTTATCACAGTGCCAGCCATATTACATTATATTACACTGCTAGTTATAATCTGTCTTTTTCTTGTAAAGTTTAGCTGCAAGTATTAATATTCTAACAAAGACAGAGTACTTAAAATCATTTTTATTTATTTCTGACGTATGTTAATAGTCATTATTTTTCAATGTGATATGTCCAACATTCCTGGAATTCAAAATATGTTAAAATAAAATAGAAGCACATTGAAACTACCCATCTCAGAAAATATCTGAAAAACATGCAGGTCTCCCCAGTAACCCATCCTATGTAATCTCTTCTAGATCTTCTCCAACCAGTTGAATCTTTACCCCTAAACTACTGTGCACAGCACTTAATGTCTTCACTATTCTTGTCTTCACTATTTAACTGACATTAATCATTTGCCTTGTATTTGTATTTAATTTTCATATGTATAGCTCCTATACCAACTATAGCCAAATTTATAAAGAACTGGGACTGGTAACTTATCATTCTTAAAATTATTTCTCACAGTATCAAATACAATGGTATATATACAATGAAGGAAAGAGTAAAGGAAAGGAGGGAAGGGATGGAGGGAGGGGAAAAGAGAGGGAGAGAGGGATGAATGAACAAATTCCCTTCCTACTAAGCTACTCATCAAAAGTTCTTGTTTTTTGGGTTTTTTTTGAGACGGAGTCTCGCTCTGTCGCCCAGGCTGGAGTGCAGTGGCTTGATCTCGGCTCACTGCAAGCTCTGCCTCCCGGGTTCACGCCATCCTCCTGCCTCAGCCTCCCGAGTAGCTGGGACTACAGGCACCCGCCACCACACCCGGCTAATTTTTTGTATATTTTTAGTAGAGACGGGGTTTCACTGTGTTAGCCGGGATGGTCTCGATCTCTTGACCTCGTGATCCGCCCGTCTCGGCCTTCCAAAGTGCTGGGATTACAGGCGTGAGCCACTGCGCCCGGCCGCTCACCAAGTTCTTAAATCATCAGAGTGCTTAATTAAGCAGAGTTGATACGTTTTGAATAAATCTTGAAAGGAACAATTGTTCTGTAATTTATTGATCAGATTATCAAAAAGTTGGCAGGTCTTAATTTGCTGGATGAATCAGGTACCGCATAAGCCTCTCCAAATTTAAAAGAAAAAATTAACTTAGAAAGTCTATTCCCTGTAACTCTGACAATATAATTGTTTCTCAGCTGTTTCAATCCTATCTTCTATCTGTGAATTTGCAGGAACAAATCAAGAGAAATGGAGGAAGTCGTATCCCTCTTCTCCAGTCATCTATCCATTCACCTTTCTATCCATGAATTCAATGTATATGTCTGCATGCTTAGTATGAACTAGGTTCTCTCCCAGGCTCTAGGAATACAGCAATGAACAACAACAACAACAAATATATACAGAGAGAGAGAGAGTTATGCTATTAAGAGAAATAAGGTAGTAACTGAGGGGAAAATGGGGCTGTGACGGTTTAAGATGAGAAAAACAAAGGCGGCTTCACTTAAGTGTGACTCTGTATGACATCCCTTCACAAAATACTTTCCTCTTTCATGCCACATTTCCCTCACAAGCCGCCCCACTCGCTCGCTTTTCCCTCGCTAGAGGGACTGAAAACGTCATTAACACCAACTGCATACACAACTCCACTGCAGCCACTGCCATTCACGAACGTTCAAACACTCATCACCCTGTTTTCGTATTTGTGTAACAAACGTTGAATGAACCTCCACCTCTTCCAAGAACCCACGCTGAGGTGGCTTCCCATAGACCCCGGCCTTATGAAGCCAACGACTTCTACGGGAAGAAAGAGGACCTGTTAGCTAGTGCGCGAACGACCCGCAAGCTGGAAATGGGTGCCCTAATAGAGGTCTCTGCCTCACGCTGAAGGAGCAGGGAAGTGAACCAACACCCGGGACCGCCAGCCTTCTACAACGACCACCATTTCTGAGGAACCACCTGATCAGTCCCAGTCACCCTTCACTCTGCCCCTTTGTCCCACTCGGTCCCCTCACGGTTCCTTTCTGGAACCTTCCTTCACCCAGCCCCACCACTGTTCTCCTTCCTCCCTCGCACCCTACTGCATTCTCCACTCTCCACCTCGAAGGCTCCCCTCCCAACTCCTCAGCGGGTCTCGCCTCCCCTCCCCACCTCTGTCCCCCGAGGGTCCCACTACCGGCCCAAGCTGCCCTCCCCACCCTCGTGTCTCCAGGACCCCGCGCTCCCTGCGGTCAGCCCCTGGGTCCTCTCCGGAGGCGCGGCTCTCGCTCCGCAGCTTTCCCAGGCTCCCGCGCAGCGCGGCCCCGCCCCCGCGGTCACCTGACCGAGCCCGACGCTCCGCCCACCGAGCGCCCCGGTCGGAGCGGGCCCAGGACCCTAGGCGCCGTGGAGCCGGTGCTGTCACGCCCACCGCCACCGCCCAGGGGCTCCGGGGCCGTGGGGGAGCGGCTGAACTCAACACCGCCTCCGCGCCGACTGAAAGGCGCTGCGGCCGCGCCCGCCTGCCCCACCTCATAAGGGCCTGTGACCTCACGAGGCTGGCCGCCGGGCGTTGCACTCGAGCGGCGGGGGCTCCTGTCCGTGCGCTTTCCTCCCGCAGCCCCGGCCTCGACTCCGCCCTCCGTCCTTGCCACCCGCTCGCCACTCTTCCCTAACCGCTGTTCATTCTCCGGTGCGCTATCCCGCCATGGTCTGACCCCCAGTTCAATTTTATCTTCAGTCCATCCTTTGAACACCCCGACCCCCGACCCCTTTCTTCTAAAACATTCCATCCTTCCTGGCTTCTGCTACTCAATAATGGACAGCAGCTCGAAGGCCATGTGTCCCACGGCTTTGATGAAATTTGTCTCGGGTTGCCTTTTAGGAGACTGTCGTTTCCTTTTGAAAGAGATAATTTGGTGGGTTTGGTTTTATTCTGTGTTTGTTTTTCCTATGTATTTATTGTATGCAGTTGGGCAAAATATTTATGCTGAGTTTCGATATTCTCATTCTTCCAGGGTTGTGGGAGTTCAAAAATATATACGTAGTGCTCAATAAATATTACAATATTTAATCCCTTCCGTGATACTACTGTGTTCATTTATATCTTAAACCTTGCTTTGTAGGCATTCTTTAATATTTTATTTTGATTTTTATTATTAAATATATAGACAAATCATAATTGTAAATATTTAATGGGGTACAATGTGATATTTTAATATATGTATGTAATATGAAATGACTAAGTCAAGCTTAACATACCCATCACCTCATTTAACGTTTTTTATGGTGAGACATTTGAAATTTACTCTTAGCAGTTTTGAGATATACGATATATTATTATTAGCTATGGTCACCACACTATGCAATAGATCTCAGAAACTTGCTGCTTTTGTCTGACTGAACCTTGTACCCTTTGAACAGCATCTCCCCATCCTCCATCTCCGACCTGCCCCGTCCCTTCCCAGCCTCTAAGCACTATTCTACTGTCTACTTATATGAGTTTGACGTTTTAAGATTCCACATATAAGTGAGATCATGTGGTATGTGTCTTTCTGTGCCTGGCTTTTTTCACTTAGTATGTCCTCCAAGTTCATTCATGTTGTCACAAATGACAGAAATTCTTTTTTAAGGCTGAATAGTATCCATTGTATATGTTTACCACATTTTCTTTATCCATTCATCCATTGGTGGACACAGGTTGATTCCATTATCTCAGCGATTGTGCATAATGCTGAAATGAACATGGAAGTGCAAATAAGTCTTTGATATACTGATTTCAGTTACTCAATATATGTCCAGAAATAGTGTCGCTGGATCATATGATAGTTCTATTTTTAATTTTTTGGGAAACCTCCATATAGTTTTCCATAATGGCTGTAATAATACCAACAGTGTAAAAGTTTTCTCCACATCCTCACCAACACATTATTTTTCATCATTTTGATAATAACCTTTTTTTTTTTTTAAAGAGTCACTTTGTTGCCCAGGCTGGAGTGCAGTGGCGCAATCTCAGATCACTGCAACCTCTATTCCCGGGTTCAAGCGATCTTCCTGCCTCAGCCTCCCAAGTAGCTTGGATTACAAGCATGTGCCACCACACTTGGCTAATTTCTGTATTTTTAGTAGAGATGGGGTTTCACCATGTTGGCCAGGCTGGTCTCAAACTCCTGACCCTCAAGTAATCTGCCCACCTCAGCTTCCCAAAGTACTGAGATTATAGGTGTGAGCCACCACACCCAGCTTAATAGCCATGCTAACAGGTGTGAGGCGATATTGTAATTTTATTTTGCATTTCCCTAATAATAGTGATTTTTTTTTTTTTCACAAACCTGTTGGCCATTTGTATGTCTTCTTTTAAGAATGGCTGTGTCAGGCTGGCATGGTGGCTCACACCCATAATCTCAGCACTTTGGGAGGCCAAGGTAGGAGAACTGCTCGAGCCCAAGAGTCTGAGACCAGCCTGGGCAACATAGTGAGGCCTCATCTCTACAAAAATAAAAAATTTTAAAAAAAAAGTCTGTTCAGATTATTTGCCTATTTTTAAAATTAGGTTATTTGCTTTCTTGCTACTGAGTTTCTTATATATCTTGGATATTAACCCCTTGTCAGATGTATGATTTGTAAATATTTTCTCCCGTTCAGTGGGTTGTCTCTTCACTATGTTAACCGTTTCCTTTGATGTGCAGAAGTTTTTAGTTTCATGTAATCCTATGTGTTTATTTATTATTTTCTCACCTGTGTTTTTGAGGTCATGTCCAAAAAAAATGCCCAGACCAATGTAGTGGAGCTTTCCCCCTATGTTTTCTTCTAGTGGCTTTCTTCTATTTTTTCTTCTAGTAGCTTTCCCCCTATGTTTTCTTCTAGTAGTTCCAGTCTTACATGTAAGTCTTTAATCCATTTTGACTTTTGTGTATGGTGTGAGATAAGGGTCCAATTTCATTTTTCTACACATGGATATATGGTTTCCCAACAGTGTTTATCAAAGAGATTCCTTTCCCCATTGAGTGTTCTTGGCTCCTTATCAAAATTCAATTGTCTGTAAATTCTGGACTCTCTACTATGTTATATTGGCCAATGTATCTGTTTTTATTGCATACCATGCTGTTTTGATTACTGTAACTTTGTTGTTTATTTTAAAGTCAGGTACTGTGATGCCTTTGGCTTTGTTCTTTTTTTTTTTTTTTTTTTTTTTTTTCTTTTTTTTTTTTTGAGATGGAGTCTGGCTCTGTCTCTCAGGCTGGAATGCAGTGGCACAATCTCAGCCCACTGCAACCTCCACCTCCTGGGTTCAAGTGATTCCCCTGCCTCAGCCTCCCAAGTAGCTGGGACTAGAGGTGTGCACCACCATGCCTAGCTAATTTTTTTGTATTATTAGTAGAGACAGGGTTTTTTACCATGTTGGCCAGGCTGGTCTTGAACTCCTAACCTCGTGATCTGCCCGCCTCGGCCTCCCAAAGTACTGGGATTACAGGCATGAGCCACCGCGCCTGGCCCAGATTTGTTCTTTTTGCTCAAGATTGCTTTGGTTATTTGGGATCTTTTACGGTTCCATATGAATTTTAGGATTTTTTTATTTCCATGAAAAATAACTCTGGAATTTTGATAGGAATTGTATTGAATCTATAAATCACTTTGAGTAGCATGGGCATTTTAATTATATTAATTATTCCAATCCAAGAACATGGGATGTCTTTTCATTTATTTGTGTTTTTTCTAATTTCTTTCATCCGTGTTTTTTAGTTTTTAGTGTAAAGATCTTTCACTTTCTTGGTTAAATTTATACCTTTTTTGTTTCAGTTTTGGTTTTTGCTCATGTAAGTAGAATTATTTTCTTCATTTCTTTTTTGGATTTGTTGTTGCTGAAATGTTGCTGATTTTTGTGTGTTGACTGTGTACAGCAATTTACTGAATATTAGTTCTAACAGTTTTTTTTTTTTTTGGTTGAGTCTTTTGGGTTTTCTATATATAAGATCATATTGTCAACAAAGAGAAAATTCCAACATTTCCTTTCCTATTAAGATGACTTTTATTTCTCTTGCTTAATTATTCTGACTAGAACTTCCAGTGCTATGTTGAAAAAAAAAAAAAGCAGTGAGAGTGGGCATCCTTTTCTTGTTCCTGATCTTAAAGGAAATGCCTTCAACATTTCACTGTTGAGACTGTTAGCTGTAGGCTTGTCATATATGACCTTTATTGTGTTGAGGTACGTTTCTTCTGTACCTAATTTGTTGAGAATTTTCATCATGAAAAGATGTTTAATTTTGTCAAATGCTTTTTAGGTATCTATTGAAATGATCATATGATTTTTGTGTATGTGGTATATCACATTTATAGATTCCCATATGTTGAACCATCTTTGCATCCCAGGGATAAATCCCACTTGATCATGGTGAATTATTCTTTGAATATATTGTTGAAGTCAGTATGCTAGTATTTTGTTGAGGATTTTTGTATCTATACTCATTAGGGATATGACCTGTAATTCTTCAGTGCTTTTTAAATGTATATAGTTTGTCTCCCCAAAGATTCTGAAACATCTGAGTGCTGAGACCATGTCTTTTATTTTTGTAAATACCCCTCAATCCACCCTCTATCCCCCACTTTCCCACTCCCCATGCCTGTTGTGTTTACGGGTGGTACCTCAGAGTACTGTTCAATCAGGCAAAAGACCCTCTAAAGATTTTAAGAGTGGTTGGGTGCGGTGGCTCACGCCTGTAATCCCAACAGTTTGAGAGGCCAAGGCGGGTGGATCACCCGAGGTCAGGAGTTGGAGACCAGCCTGGCCAACATGGTGAAACCTCATCTCTACAAAAACACAAACAAAAACTAGCCGAGCGTGGTGGCAGGTGCCTGTAATACCAGCTACTCGGGAGGCTGAGGCAGGAGAATTGCTTGAACCCGGAAGGCAGAGATTGTGGTGACCCAAGATCTCGCCACTGCACTCCAGCCTGGGTGACAGAGTAAGACTCCGTCTCAGAAAAAAAGATTTTAAGAATATGGCTCACAGGTCCTCTCATTCAAACAATAGGACTTCTAAGAAACTTAAGATCTTTGTCCTTCAGCAGAAGCCCAAGGTAGAAAAAGATGTATCTCAAAGGTATTTGCTGCCATGACTTTTGTCTCCTGGACTAAAACCCAGTAAGATTCACAGTAGATTCAAAAATCGTTTTAAGAGAATTGTATTGTCAGAAATACTGTCAGCTTGACCTGAAAGAGAGTACAAAAAAGAAAGGGGTCTTTGGACCCTTTCTACAAACACATTTCTACAAACAGGAAGCAGGCTAAGAAAACTATTTATGTCCAAACACATCTCCCTTTCACACAAAAAAAGGATGACTTAGAGGATGAAACCAACAGCCCAGAGGATGGAACCAAAAGCCATAGGGAGTTATTCCCAGACTTTGAATGTAGAACTACAAACCTATACTCAAATGGATTTCAGAATTGCTATGAACCAGTGACTTCTGTGCACCTTGTTTTCCACCTGTTGGTACAGGAGTGTCTATAGCAGTTATCTCTCTGCCCCTGCCATTTTACATTGGTTGCTGTGGGGAAAGGAGCATATGACCTTTTTCTTTTTGTTTGCAGAACTTCAGATTGAAAGGCATGTACCTGAGTAGCTATATTTAAGGAATTACAACCAAGAAGTCTCATCTTCCCTGGACTTACATAGAGGATAAGATTCTGAACTTTGAATTGATGCTATAATGGGATAACACTCTGGGGCCTTAGAAGGGGTAAGTTTATTTTGCATGTGGGAGAACTATAAATAATTTGTTACCAGAGGGTGGCCTGGGGTGGTCTTAAAATATGTCCACAAACACTTTGATATTTGTATTAATTTCCTATGCTGTGATAACAAATTACCACAAACTTAGTGGCTTAAATAGCACAAATTTATTATCCCAAATTTCTGGAGGCCGGAAGTGCAAAATGAGCCTTACAGCGTTAAAATCAAAGGCTACATTCCTTATTGAGGCTGTGGAGGAGAATCCATTCTTTGCCTTTTCCAACTTCTGTGGGCTGTATATATTCCTTGACTTATGGCCATACCAGTCTGACCCACTTCCATTCACTCTCACTCTGGCCCTCCTAACTCCCTCTTTTATTTATTTATTTATTTGTTTGTTTGTTTGTTTGTTTGTTTGTTTTGAGACAGAGTATTACTCTGCCATCCAGGCTGGAGTGTTGTGGTGCAATCCTGGCTCACTGTAACCTTTGCCTCCTGGGTTCAAGCGATTCTCATGCCTGGACCTCACAAGTAGTTGGGATTACAGGTGCGTGCCACCACGCCCAGCTAATTTTTTTGTATTTTTAGTACAGACAGGGTTTCACCATGTTGGCCAGGCTGGTCTCAAACTCATGGCCTCAAGTGATCCAACCATCTCAGCCTCCCAAAGTCCTGGGATTACAGGCATGAGCGACCACGCCTAGCCTGACCCCCTCTTGTAAGGACACTTGAGATTACATTGAGCCTCCCCAGATAATCCAGGATGATTGCCTCATCTAAAGATCATTAATTATGTCAACAAAGTTGTTTGTTCCATGTAAGGTAACATATTCACAGGTTCTGGAGATGGGGATGTGGATGTCTTTGGGGGGGAAATGATTCTGTACACAATGCTCCTCCCTTCAAGAGGTGGCATCTATTCCCCTCCTCTTGAATGTTGGCTGGATTTAGTGAGCTACTTCTATTGAATAGTTTATGACAGAAATTATGGTGTGACACTTACAAAACTAAGTCATTAAAAAAAATTGTGGCTTCCTCCCTATTCTCTCTTGGATTACTCCCTCTGGGAGAAACTAGTTGACAAGTCATGCGGACACTCAAGCAGTCCTATAGCGATGTCCAAGTGGTGAGGAACTAAGGCCTATTGCCAATAGCCAGCATGGAATTGATACCTCCTGCCAACAGCCATGTGAGTAAGCCATCTTAGAAAAGGATTCTCCAGCCCTTTTTAGCCTTCAGCCGACTACAGCCCTGGCCAACAGTTTGACTCCAACCTCATGAGAGTCTCTGAGCCAGAACCACCCAGCTAAGCCATTCCTAAATTCCTGACCACAGAAACAGCAAGATAATGTTTGTTGTTTTAAGCTACTAAATTGTGGAGTAATTTCTTAAGCAACAACAGATAACTAATACAATCCCCACTGGGCGTGGTGGCATGCACCTGTAGTCCCAGCTACTTGGGGAGGTTGAGGTGGGAGCATTGCTTGAACCCAGGAGTTCAAGTCCAACCTGGGCAACATAGCAAGACCTCACCGCCTTAAAAACAAAATAAAAATAAATAAAATAATACAATCCCCAAGGTCACATACTGAGCTATGAGAGCTACTTAACTTCTAGGTATTAACTCTGCATTCCAGCCTACAAGATGAAGGAAATGGAGAAAAGTATGTTCCTTCCCTTAAACATCATTTATTGGAAGTTGCATACACCTCTTTCATTTACATCTCATTGTCTATGAGATGGACATGGCACATGTAGCTACAAGATTTTTGCATGCTAACTTTGTATCCAGCAACTTTACTAAATTTTCTTATTAATAATAAGAGAATAATATTTATTCTGGGCAACCATGTGCCCAACTAAACAGCAGAAGTTCTAATATTATGTGAGAAGGAGAAAACATACTGGACACAATCAGCAATCTCTGTCACAATGGCGAGTGTAATGGTCAGGAAAAGCAAAGTCCAGCACACGCCCATCAACATTTTTTTCCAATTTCTTAACAAAGTATTTCCATTGGCCACCAAAGTGATAATTACACATCATCACTGTGATCTCTCCAAAGAATCATGCCAATTCTGTATGAGTCATTGGAAAATCCAATTGCTATACTAAAATGAAATCAATTGTGAAACTTTTTCCTCACAAGTTCTTATTGGGGACACTGCTAAAGAATAATTTACAATGGACATTTTGTTTAAAGGCTGCAAAATTTTCTAAACGGTGCTTTCTGTGAGCAATTTTTGGTGTGTCAGAAAATATATGGCCAATGAAAGTGTTTCCTTTATGCAAGGTGTTGGAGGGGCTTTATTATAACATTAGCAGCCTCAAGGCAGGCAGTCATGTTCCTGACCTCTTCATTTTCTTTTCACATACAAACCATTCTTAGGTAGCCACATTAACTGGATTTTTTAATTTTTATGTAATGATATACTTAACCCTAATCACAAGCTTCTAAGACTGCCTCCTTGCATGTTTTAATCAAACTAAAACAAATTAGGAATATATACTTCCATAAACATATTGTTCTATAAAACCAAATAGAAATGATTTTTAAATGGCTTATTTGCAGAGCATACGTTATGGTTCCATTATATCATTGTGAAAATTGAGTAATTCCCAGGCAATCTGCTTGTAATTGGTCCCAGTGATCATTAGATGGCTCTGTTACATAGAGTTTGGACTAGCAAAGCCAAGAGTTAAAGGATTACAAATGTGGCTTGACATATAGCTTTTCATCTCATTTTACATAAGATCCTCTATTTTCATCCAGACATTTAGTCAGCAATTACCAAGACATAAATAAAACATAGTGAATCTCACAAAATTTCACCATAAAAGGTCTCAGTCTATGTTCATGTAATCTCTTAATGATGTCATGTATTGTATTATGCTCAAAAAATGTACATTATGTTAGGAATTTAAGACTTAGGCCAGGCACTGTAGCTCATGCTTGTAATTCCAGTACTTTGGGAGATCAAGGTGGAAGGATTGCTTGAGCCCAGGAGTTTGAGACCAGCCCAGGCAGTATAGTGAGACCTCATCTCTACAAAAAATATGTTTTTAATTAGCCGAGTATAGTGGCATGTGCCTGTAGTCCCAACACTTTGGGAGGCCAAGACAGGAGAATCACTTGAGCTTGGGAGGTCAAGGCTGCAGTGGCTATGATGGTGCCACTGCACTCTGGCAACAAAATGAGACCCTGTCTGAAAAAAATAAATAAATAAATAAATAAATAAATAAATAAATTTTAAAAAAAAGACTCGAAGCAAAGATTATGTTATCAGTGTTATATAAAGTACTTCAGTCCCACACTGTTGATGCTGAATAAATTTTAAATAGCCAAAAGTAAAGTAACAAATTCTAAGTAGTATTCTAGCATCCTATAGGATGATAATGTTAATAATTAAGATTTTGATCCCGTCTCAGCTGTGAATAAATTCTGTAAGAATATTTCCTTGCTTGCGTCTTGGTACACATAAAAAGTATCCTGTTAGTTTTTCCCCAGGATTCTATTCTTTCAGTTTTTCATGGGAATTTGTGGTCATGAGTGAAACCAAGACGCCCAAGATCATTTAACCTGGAAAATGGGTCAAAGTAGATTTTCATTTTGTGTGGGTGGATATTTCATCTTCTGAGTATGTCAGCCAAGGTTTGCTATTAACTGTATACAGTAACTGAGCTGCCTTACTATAAAGTTTTTTCTAGGCAAGAAGGCTAAATATGTGACTCCTTAAATCAGTTGTTCTTAAACTTGAGCATGAATTAGAGTCACCTGGAAGGCTTCTTAAACCAGATCATGGGTCCCCATTCCCAGATTTTCTGATTCAGCAGCTGTGGGGTGGGGCCTGTCAATTTTCATTTCTAACAAGTTTCTAGCTGATAATGATGTTGCTGGTCTTGGGACCACACTTTGACAACCACTGCCTTAGATAAAATTTAGGCATTTAAATGGTCCTGTAAATAATTTGCCATTAAGCTATTATTTTATCCATTTATGCTTCCTACAAACAAAATCTAGGCTACATTGGCAGTCTGTTCTTTTGAGGTTGCACAAGTTCCTAAATAATACCCAATTAAAAAAAAAAAAAAGAACCCAAACTGTTAGAACAGTAATAACCTACTCATTTAAAAAATATTAAGTCTAAAGAGCGCTGGGCCTGGTGGCTCACACCTATAATCCCAGCACTTTGGGAAGCCCAGGCTGGCGGATCAGTTGAGGTCAGGAATTCGTGACCATCCTGGCCAATGATGAATTGGTGAAACCCCGTCTCTAGTAAAAATACAAACATTAGCTGGATGTGGTGGTGCACGCCTATAATCCCAGCTACTCAGGAGGCTTAGGCGGGAGACTCGCTTGAGCCCCAGAGGCAGATGTTGCAGTGAGCAGGGATCACACTACTGCCCTCCAGCCTGGGCAACAGAGCAAGACTCCATCTCAAAAATAAATAAATAAAAATACAAAATTTGCCAGGCATGGTGGTAGGCACCTGTAATCCCAGCTACTCGGGAGGCTGAGGCAGGAGAATCTCTTGAGCCCAGGAGGCAGAGGTTGCAGTGAGCCAAGATCGTGCCCACTGCACTCCAGCCTGGGTGACAGAGCCAGACTCCATCTCAAAAAAAAAAAAAGTATATATAAAGAGAAGCTCTGGATTCTGAAACTAGCTTCAGTACTCATAGTAGTCATCATTCTGTTACATTTGGAAATATGCTTGTTCTAAAATAATCATTTCTGAGTCAATGACACTTACTCTTTTCATCCAAAGGAAACAGAAATAACAACACAGGAAGCACTGGGCAGCCTTAGGCTAATTCTTTTTGGAAAGTACATTTAATTCACTGTTGTACAAACCCAAACAGAGAAGGTAAGGTTAGGAAGTCAGGAAGGCACTTAAGAAATTTCAACCAGGAATACTTAACAAAGAAAAAGAGGCCTTTAGACCCACACGTTACAATCATGGATGACCAGCTGGGCACGGTGGCACATGCCTGTAATCCCAGCACTTTGGGAGGCCGAGGAGGGCAGATCGCCTGAGGTCAGGAGTTCGAGACCAGACTGGCCAACATGGGGAAACCCCGTCTCTACTAAAACTACAAAAATTAGCCAGTCATGGTGGCAGGTGCCTGTAATCCCAGCTACTGGGGAGGCTGAGGCAGGAGAATCGCTTGAACCCAAGAGGCAGAGGTTGCAGTGAGCTGAGATTGTACCATTGCATTCCAGCCTAGGCAACAAGAGCAAGGCTTCGTCTCAAATTAAAAAAAAAAAAAAAAAAATCATGGATGACCTAGGAATATCAGAGAAGTAAAGAACTGACTCCTAATACGGCAACTTGTCAGGAATATTCAAAGTTTCCCATTATTGTCCACAGCTCCTGAGACTAGACATAAATTTTCTCCAAAAGAGCTAGACACAATCCCTTTGTGCTGTGTTATCTGATGCCAGAACACTGTTTAACTGTTCACCCCACAGGCCAAAACTGCTCTTTGCTACCTCATGAATGCAGCTACAGGTTATCCCCACATATTGACAAATAGTACTGGTCTTCAAGACCTATGAACTTCATTCCAGTGGCTCAGGCAAGATTCCTGATTTGATTCACCCTTTAAATACATTTCCTTCCCCCCTTTGATACAATTTCTTCATATAAAACATGTTATCTAAAGAAAATGTCCCATTAACATTCTCATGGACTCTGTCTTAGTAGCTGAAGGTGCTAATTAGGTTCTAGACTTCTTGGATCCATGACTATCCCTCCCCATCCCCTATTTATGCCTCTACCACATTCCCATTCCCTACAGTAAGGAGTGATCCATGGGTGAGACAAGGCTCAGCCATTGCCCCATATCCAATTCCAAGGCTTATTCTCAATGTTAACACAAGAATATAGAGTAGATATTTCAGCTGCTTATGGATTCCTCTTCCCTAATATGTGGATGCAAATGCGTGCAAAGTGAAGAAAGAAATAATAGCTAAATGAAGCTTAAGTGCTACATCAGGAGAGACATAACTATTAACAAATGTTGGAAAAGGGGTTTGGAGAGAGGATAGAATGAGACTTTCATTGAGAAAGGTGATATGGAATGACATCTGCTCTTGCCAAAGCCAGGTCTCTCAGATCTCCCAACTGAAAACACACACAGTATCAATATCCCACAGAATCTTGACCACACATTTGATGCCACAGTAAGTCCCAGCATCTTAGAATGTTGATACTGAAAGAGACCTTCAAGACTGGCTGCTCAAAACCCATTTCTCAAACTAGAAAACAGCCTTAAGAAGAAGAAAGTGACTTGCCTTAATTAGAGTTAAAGATTATTTAGCTGCAACACTGAGATCAGAACTCCTGTTTTCTGCTCATGGAACAACTGTTGATAAGGCTTTCTTTTTCTCTTGGGCGATTGGGGGTGGCTTTTAATGTTGGATGTATGTCAACACCAATGGAGCCACTGCTTTTCTGAGACAAAAGAACAGTCCCTCCTCCTCAGGAAGGGTCCAATGTGTCCATACATCTATCCCTATAGCCTTCTATCATGAGAGAGCCCCTCACAGATCCAGCCACTGGCCAGTGACTTGCTGTGAATGATGCCAAGTGGGAGTGTCTGTACCCTGCCCAAGTCTGTGTGGCTTCCTATGCTCTCCTTCTTTGCCATCATATAAATTTACAAACATAACGCAAGCATGTTTATATACATATTCCTTTAGGTTAAGAAAACCTCATCATGAGAAAAATAAAATAAAATTGCACTGTGGCCTCTCAGATTAAAGACTGAGTTAAAATGAGGTTGTCCAACCCATAGAAGAACAGGCCACACATGCTGGTACAACTGACCCATCATTCCATCCTGGCACTTATTCCCAGCCAACTCATGGGAATAATTCCTTCACAAGGCAGCCAAGAGGTAGTAGGTAAATACAATCAGCCCCATGGGTGGATACAGCACACCAAGGCACAGGGCTGGGTATGTGGAGGTGCTATGAACGAGGGACAGAAGGCCGGAAGGGTAGGGCCAGACCTCTGGCTCTACAATAGCACTCTCTCCCTTTGAGGAAAAGCATTTGGTCATGAGAGACATCCCCAGCTCATAGCAAATGTCTACAGCAGTGAGGGTGTGGAATTAGGAGGTAAAGAGATGGTGCTGGCCTAAGGGTGACACACTTCTTCTAAACAAACCTCCAGAGTAGAGCTGCCAATAAGGCAAATCTGAAGGGTTGTGATTATGAACTGGGAGACGCTGGTACATCCCCCAGGCCACGAATGACCCTGAGTGGCCCGGACATCCTCACTCCCAACAGGTCAGAGAATTAGGTTGCAAGGACTTCCCTTGCGAGAGAACCATAGCTGGGTTGAGGGGATGGCAAAAGGCACAGGCAGCTCTGATAGTTCAGCTCTCCCTGACTCCTCCTTCAGCCTGAGGGAGGGGAAAGGAGGCAGAGGTACAGATGACCTGGGCTGCCAAGCACAGCAGTTCCTACTATAGCTGCTGAGAGTCAGGCCCAAGAACCATAAACTTATGAACTCAGGGTAGAGCCAAGGTTTGGCGTCCCTTCCTCTGGAATGAGAGGTCTCAGCCCTGCCCTTCTCTTCAGGGACAATGGCCTGATGAGAAAAGCTGGCTTCTCACTGAGGTAATGAAGAACACCTGCTTAGCTCCATAGTCACCCTCAAGCTAAGCAGGAAGAATCCCCTGCAGGAGGCATTCTGGGGACAAAGGCTAAGGAGCTCGGCTTATCAGGACACATCACAATTTTAAATTACACACTCCCACACACAACACACAGACACACACACACACACAGACCCACACTTCCACATACTGACATTTCCCCAACCCACCCCACTCTGAGCCCCAAATCCCTCCCCACAAATACTGTCCTCTGTAAACATGATGGCAGAGACTCCTGCAATCGTGGCACAGGCTGATAATGATCTGAGGATGACTGCTTATCATTAAGTGCCCCGGTAGGTGATATTGGTGAAGGTAGACGTGGCCTCTTTATACAGTGGGTTGTTGGCCTGTGAAGGAAACAGAAAAGCATCTTACAGTGACTTCCTCAGTCCTTCCCTACCCTGAATGTTTAAAATTCATCTCAGAAGTTTTCCCAAGGCACCCTTCTCTGGAATACACCATCGATGAAACAGAATAATGTTCATTTTACTCCCACTTTAGTTCTTGGCATGGGAATCAATAGGAAATAACAGGAGGAGATGAGATAGAATGCCATCCTGCCACCATTTCTTCTTATTATTATTATTATTGTTTTAGACAGGGTCTCATTTTGTTGCCCAGGCTGGAGTGCAGTGGCACAATCTCGGCTTACTGAAACTTCCACCTCCCCTGACTTAAGATATCCTCCTACCTCAGCCTCCCAAGTAGCTGGGACTACAAGCACACACCACCATGTCTGGCTACTTTTTACATTTTTTTGTAGAGATGGGGTTTCGTCATGTTGCCCAGGCTGGTCTCAAACTCCTGAGCTCAAGCGATCCACCTGCCTCAGCCTTCCAAAGTGCTGGAATTATAGGCGTGAGCCACCACACCTGTTCCCTGACACTATTTCTAAGGAGCTAAATTCAGCCTATCACTCTTCAGTGATCCCACAGAATTCAGGGATAGAACTTCTCCTATTTCACCCTGTGTCCCCCTCTCTTTTGCACTTCTCCTATTTTCCATTCCCTGTGACAGTGATGGGAGATGTGGACAAGGACAGAAATGTAGCAGGTGGAATTCAGAACACAGAGGAAAGCTTTTGCTCAAATAATTATTAATTTGTTTCCATCTAATCTGGCCAAGCACTAACCATGGCCAGGCATGGTGGTTTATGCCTATAATCCCAGCACTTTTAGGGGCCAAAGTAGGAAGATCACTTGAGCCCAGGAGTTCGAGACCAGCCTGGGTAACAGAGTGAGACCCTGTCTCTACAAGGGAAAAAAATACAAAAGTTAGCTGGCTGTGGTGATGTATGCCTATAGTCCTGGCTACTCAGGAGGGTAAGGTGGGGGGATCACTTGAGCCCAGGAGATTGAAGCTGCACTGGGCCATGATGGCACCATTGCATTCCAGCATGGATGACAGAATGAGACCCTGTCTCAAAAAAAGAAGGAAGGAGGGAAGGGAAGGGAAAGAAAAGGAGGGGAGGGGAGGAAGGGAAGGGGAGGGAAGCAAAGGAAAAAGGAAGGGGAGGAGAGAGGAGGGGAGGGAAGAGGAGAGAAAGAGAAAGCACTACCACAAACTGTCATGTTATCAGGAAAAAGACCCTCACTAGGTTTCCCAAACTATTTTCCAACAGAAAGTAACAAATCCTATACGGTCTAGTAGTCCTTAATGGTGGTTTCAAGAAACACATTCTTGGCCAGGCGCGGTGGCTCACGCCTGGAATCCTAGCACTTTGGGAGGCTGAGGCAAGTGATCATGAGGTCAGGAGTTCGAGACCAGCCTGGCCAACATGGTGAAACCCTGTCTCTACTAAAAATACAATAAATCAGAATAAAAGAGTAAAGTCTGATTTGGAAGTAACCTTTTATTTTATTTTATTTTATTTTATTTATTTTTTTTGAGACAGAGTCCTGCTCTGTCACCCAGAGAAGGGTACAATCTCCGCTCACTACGACCTCCACCTAATGGTTCAAGCAATTCTCCTGCTTCAGCCTCCCGAATAGCTGGGATTACAGGTGTGCAACACCACATCCGGCTAATTTTTATATTATTAATAGAGACGGGGTTTCACCATATTGCCCAGGCTGGTCTCGAACTCCTGAGCTCAAGTGATCTGCCCACTATGGCCTCCCAAAGTGCTGGGATTACAGGCACGAGCCACCAGGCACGAGCCACCAGGCCCAGCCTGGAAGTAACCGTATTATTGAGGAGAAAGAATAGAATGAGGTGGAATGACATCCTGCCACTATTTCTAAGAGGCTGAAGGAAGCTGAAGGACAAAGGGACAGTAAGACCATCTCTCCCCGTTTCCAAAACAGAGGATAACAGAAAGACAACGGTGCTGGCTGAACCTGACCACCCAAAGCATCTGTTGCTTCCACATAAGGGCCTCAGACCAATGACTTTTTAGAAAAAGCCCAGCCCAATCTCTTACTGTGTCCCATTTTGCTCTGGCACGTTCTTCCTCAAATTTAGCAAACTCTTTTCGGTCGTGGATGGTGATGAGGAGCTTCCAGATGAGCAGAGTGGCAAGGCCGATGAGCAGAATGGCCCCCATCACTGACAGCAGGACCACCAGGATGTCAGGGCCCTTGGGACACTCTGTGAGGAAGAAGCACAGAGCAGGCGGTTGTGAATGAAGCAAGAATCACTTGAACGGGCTATGAATAAGGTGTTCTTGACAAAGTAATTAAGGTCCTTGAAGGAAATAGGACAGTTTTCAAAAATTAATTGTTTTACAGAGACAATCATTAGGACAACAATAATCTGTGCTGAGTGACTCAAATCAGAAGTCTAGACCTGGTAACCCCTAGACGGAACCCAGCCACACCTTTGTGTGGGGGTTCACCCAAGTGTTTATTTTAAAAATCAAACACAAAGAAGAGAACAACAGACACTGGGATCTACTAGAGGGTGGAGGCAGGGAGGAGGGTGGGAATCAAAAAACTATCTATGAGTCACTATGCTTATTACCTGGGTGACGAAATAATAGGTACACCAGACCCCCATGACTCACAATTTATCTACAGAACAAACCCACACATGTACCCCTAAAGCTAAAATTAAAGTTTTTTTAAAAAATTTAAAAATAAAAAGCTGGGTGTAGTGGCTCACACCTGTAATCCTAGTACTTTGGGAGGCCAAGGAGGGCAGAGCATCTGAGGTCAGGAGTTTGAGACCAGCCTGGCCAACATGGTGAAACCCCGTCTCTATGAAAACTACAAAAATTAGCCTGGCATGGTGAAGCACAAGAATCACTTGAACCTGGGAGGTGGAGGTTACAGTGAACCGAGATCACACCATTGTACTCCAGCCTGGGTAACAGAGCAAAATTCCATCTCAAAAAATAAAATTAAATTAAATTAAAAATCAAAAATTGATTTTATTGGCAGTATTGAATAATCAGGAGATTCTCCCCCGAAAATTTCATACTAGTCTCTTTAAAAAGAAAATCCAGGCCAGGCACAGTGGCTCATGCCTATAATGCCAGCACTTGGGAGGCCGAGGCAGGAGGATAGCTTGAGTCCAGAAGTTCAAGATCAGCCTGGGCAACATAGTGAGGCCCTGCCTCTACAAAATTGTTTTTTTAATTAGCCAGGCATCGTGGCATATGCCTGTAGTCCCAGCTACTCAGGAGGCTAAGGTGGGAGGATCATTTGAGCCTGGGAGGTCAAGGCCATAGTGAGCCATTATCATGCCACCACTCTCCAGCCTGGATGACAGAGGGAGAGCCTATCTCAAAAGAGAGAAAGAGAGAAAGAGAAAGAAGGAGGGAAGGAGGGAGGGAGGGAGGGAGGGAGGGAGGAAGGAAGGAAGGAAGGAAGGAAGGAAGGAAGGAAGGAAGGAAGGAAGGAAGGAAGGAAGGAAGGAAGGAAGGGAGGGAAGGGAAGGGAAGGAAATCCAAAGATTTAGAAACACTGACACCTATATTCCTGCAGGGCAGCAGCTAGCTACAGCTGAGGAGGAGCTGCTCCTTTTACTTGGAATGCGTATTTTCTAGTTTACCAGAATCCCCACCACTCTCCCTTCTCTCTCCTAGAGGAAGGCAGTGTGATTTGTTGGTGTGTCTGTGCTCCTGTGGACGCTAGAGCCAGACTCCCTGGGTTTGAATCCTGACTTATCGCTTAACATTGATACATGATCTTTGGAAAATTACTTAACCTTTCTGAATGTCTGTTTCCTGTTTCTCCATCTTTAAAATGAAGATAGTAATAGCACTGACTTTAAAAGAAACTTGTTATGAGGAATAATTAAATTAAATATATCTTAAAAACTCAGAACAATGCCTGGCACAGAATAAGTGCTCAGTAAATATCAGCTACCATTGTAACTGATCTTTTTATATCCAGCTGTTTTCACTAACTTACTTGCTTCCTTAGCCACTGTAAGTATTTGTGTCTGTTACCCTGGTTCAGATACTTACATTCCTGAGGGCTGTGAACCTAATGACATTTTTTGCATTCTTAGAGACCAGGACCTGCCAGCCAATACAATATATTGGGTTCTTTCCCAAAATATTTAGTCATCTAAAATCATAACCCTATTGAAAGCTGACTTCCTGTTCAACCCCAGTCAACAACTAAAACAGAGGCATGTCACCCCTCTGGGGGTCAGGCTGAGTATACTCCGCAGAGCTCTGCTTCCCACAAATGTCAGGTATCTAATCTTATTCCAGTAACTTCAAGTGTTATGAAACCAGGTGTTTATATATGAGGGTACTAATGAGCCTAGAGAGGAAGTCACACCCACTTTCCACACTGTCTCCCACCTTCTTCTCCAAACATATACCCAATGCTCACCACACACAACACAAAAACAACCACCACCATAACCCAAGCTGGCTATCTCCCAACCCACCAAATTACAACCTGTCTATATTCAAATGAGTGCCTGGAGAGAGGCTGTGAGGTTCCAGTGTTCAAGTTCCCAGGAACGAAGGGCCCCAGTTCTGCTGGGAAAAACAATTATGGATTCTTTGGAAGACTTGGGTAGGGCTGACCTTCAATTATCAAAGTAAAATCTCTTTAATTCTGCACATTAGTATGGTCAAGACAGGTAGGGTGCCAGAAGGTCTTCACAGGAAAACAATCTGTTAACCATGTGTCCTGAAAGGAGTTTGGGGTGGGCTTCCTGGAAGCAGAGGGCAAGATCAGGTGACCTCTGGAGGGCTCTTCCAGCCATAGCAGGGGACCAATGGCAAATGACCCAAGGTCAGAGGAGTCTGGGTAGGGTCGGCAGTTTCAGCAAACAAAAACACAGGATGCTTGGCCCCGTGCGGTGGCTCACACCTGGAATCCCAGCACTTCAGGCGACCAAGGCAGCCAGATCACTTGAAGTCAGGAGTTCAAGACCAGCCTGGCCAACATGGTGAAACCCTGCCTCTACTAAAAATACGAAAGTTAGTTGTGTTGGTGGGTGCCTGTAATCCCAGCTACTCGGGAGGCTGAGGCAGCAGAATTGCTTGAACCCGGGAAGCAGAGATTGCAGTGAACCAAGATCATGCCACTGTACTCCACTCTGGGCAACAGAGAAATACTCTGTCTCAAAAAAAAAAAAAAAAAGAAAAGACCAGGAAGCCAAGACAAATTTGAATTTCAGATAAATGATTATTTTTTACTATCAGTGTGTACCAAATATTGCATGGGACATCGTATATTCTATTTGGCAACCCCATCTGGGGGTGATAAGAGCCCAGCTCAAAAGCCCATTCCATGAGGTTAAATTCCATTTGGCCAATGCCAAAACTTTTGGCAGTGTTGTCTTTACTGCCCTATAGTGGCTTAGCCCTTCAAGGAGAGCATCTGCAAGAGCATGAGTTGGGGAAAAGAAAGAGAACGATCTTCTCCATTGTCTGAGACCCCACCTGCAACATTCTACTCAAAGACAGGAAATGACTGGAGTTGGGAGACAAGCAGGGAGGCAGAGCCTAGAATTCCAGAGCAACAACATAGGAAATGTTGGCCCTGTGTATTGGCTCATGCCTGTAATCCCAGCACTTTGCGGGGCTGAGGCGGGGAGATCACTTGAGCCCCGGAGTTTGAGATTAGCCAGGGCAACATAGTGAGACTTTGTCTCTACAAAAAATAAAACTTAAAAAGTAGCCAGGTGTGGTAGTGTATGCCTGTAGTCCCAGGGAGGCTGGAATGGGAGGAATGTGTAAGCCCAAGATGTTGAGACTACAGTAAGCCAAGGTCACACCACTGCACTCCAACCTGGGCAACAAAATGAGACCCTATCTCAAAAAAAAAGATAGGAAACATGGGTCTATGGCTCTGGGGTCTGTTCTCCTAATGTGGAGGAAAGGGTCTACAGGCAGTGAATACTCAAAAGTGTTTTCTAATAATTCATCTTAATACATTGTTTAAGGAGAACAAAGGCCATAAAGGTGTTAAAGGGAAGCAAGCAATAGACAGCATTGGATGGTGACAAACCTGTGGCTGGTCTGTGTATGATGGGATGGATTCCTCCTGCTCCCAGAAGGCACTGTCCTTTCAGTGTTCAGGGCAACCTTGCCTTAGTGTCTCAAACCCATCCTTACCCCATCCTGCAGTAAACTTGGAAAGATGATACCTCTAACCATCAGGTCTTCCTCTGAAGCACAGTCAAGTTGCTCTTGGCAACCATCTCAATTTTAATAGTGCAGATGCCATGTGCTGTAAAGTCCTAAAATTTAAATTCTTTATTTCTTGACATCATTGCCTCAAAAAAATGCAGTGATATATTTTGTCCATTAATGAGATCCATATCTATCTTCTTCTCCTTACCCTCTTTCTGATTTTGCTGTCTCCTCAATTAACAAGTCACTTTCTTGGTAATATTTGTGTTTATAAATACCCTTCATCCAGATGACGGTCCCTAACTTATCATTTGGTTTTTTTTGTTTGTTTGTTTGTTTGTTTGAGACAGAGTCTCACTATGTTGCCCAGGCTGGAGTACAGCAGCGCAATCTCTGCTCACTGCAACCTCTGCCTCCCGGGTTCAAGTGAGTCTCCTGCCTCAGCCTCCCGAGGAGCCGGAATTACAGGCATGTGCCACCATGCCCAGCTAATGTTTTTGTATTTTTAGTAGAGAGAGGGTTTCACCATGTTGGCCAGGCTGGTATTGAACTCCTAACCTCAGGTGATCCACCCACTTCAGCCTTCCAAACTGCTGGGATTACAGGCATGAGCCACCACACCTGGCCCCTAACTTATTACTTGCAGGATTAACCTGTTTTGCTTAAAAGCATAGATGAGTAGAGATTCCTGCCTAACATGGTTCTCCCTCTCCCTCCTGGGGCAGGGCTGGGAGCCCTCAGGGTTCACTCACCTGGCTCTTCTACCACATACAGGATGGACTTTCCACTAGAGTCTTCATAGTACTGGAATCTGACGACACAGTCATCCTCATTCTTATAGGTACAATTCACTGCATCCTTGCCAGTGTCCTCTGGGAGTAGGGAAAATGGAGGAATAAAAAGTGAGACAACTACTGGAAGGTGGAGCTACTCCAAACCCCTATCACAGGACTTCCGGGAAAGTGCGTGACAGGAAACCCTGTGCCTCATGTGCACAATGCCTAGATTCAAAGTGGCTATTGTGTCTGGCAGTTGCCACTCACTGACCCTCACTGATGTATTTTGTACTGCACAGGCCCTTTTTGGTTACTAATCCTTCCTCTGAAAGGGACATGATGTAACAGTATTACACAATTTAATTCAAATCCTGGCTTCACTCCCTACCTGTTTTGTGATCTTGGGTCAGTCACCTGACCTCATCAAGTCTTTCTTCATCTATAAAAAGAAAATGATACCCCAACCTCACAAGGTCAGTGAACTAAACAGCACAAACAGTGCCTAACATATAGTAGGTGTACTCTTCCCTCTCTTTCCTTTCTCTGCTTGCTTAGTGATTCTTAATAGTTTGCTTATGCAGCTGTTCTATTTCTTCCATTTATGTTTCTGATCTGGTATACCTCCCCAGAGCTATCCTCTCTTCTCTGACTCCCACCATGTTTTGTAGACTTCATCTCTTGTAATTCTAAAGCCTGTTATACTGCCAATGATACTAGAGGTTACCTTCCACCAGCTGCACTATGCCCCATACTGATGAAACCAGATGAGTAAAACTGACACATGATGAAATTAAGCAAATGTACTCAGGTCACACAGCAAATGAGTGATGAAGCAGAACAAGAACAGGAGTCTAAAAGCACATCCTGCAGACTTGAAGTCAACGACCCTTCAGAAAACCAGTGGTATTATAATACAGGGAAAAGAGTATGAATTTCAGGATCTAGTTCTTAACTTAATTTGCCATTCCCTTGCTTGGGCCAGTTACTTAACTTTCCTGAGACTCAAAATGAAGATAATAATAGTACTGTAGTTCTACTTCACTAGGCTATTGACAGAAGAATAAGATAATGTATATGAAAGATACTTTATAACTTTTACAAGCTATAAAATTCCCTACAAATAAGCATTTATTTTAATATGCTTATTTCCATACTCTTTTCCCTGTACTATAATACCACCGGTAGAGGGGAGGTGGAGGTAGAGAACTACTTATCAATTAACTTGTAATACCCACCTAGACTAGATGATAAAAATAACTCAACATCTCAGCAGCTTCTCCTCTCTGAACTAATCATAGCAAGCCTAATCTCTTCCAGAGGAAAAACTGTTTCTTCAAACTCAATCCCCGAATCACTAACCTCACCCCAGCCCTACTTCTGATATTAGCCAAAAGGCCCAGAGATCTGACTCCTTTGCATAACACCCCCACCAGGAAGCTGACTGGCTAGCTGTGTCTTACTGTGGCTCTCTCTGAAATGTGTTTCTGCCTTCATGGGAGATTGCTATCTGTGGAGAGATTGCCATCTCTCTAGTACTACCCAGTGCCTCACTGGCCCACATAACTATATCAGATGTGATGACAGCAGCAAAGATCATCTCCTTTTAAGTTAAGATGAAGTACAGAGAATACTTCAAGAATAATTGCAGGCAAGATTTTTTTTTCTCCCTATTGTTTGTATTTCTGTCTGTCTTATTTCAAAAGGGGCTCCAGAGAGGTAGAAGGACTTCAGATAAAGCTTTTGGTTACCTATCCATAAGGTTGAAGGTTTCCCTCCAAACCTGCAAAGCTTTAAGCAAAATCTTGGGCACTGCATAACGATTTTAGTTAAGTAAACTTGGTAAACGCTTACTAGCCTACTGAACTAAGATGATGACTATCACAGGCAACCACTTCCCAGCTCTGTGCCTCAGTTTTTTCATCTGCAAAATGGGGTACATTCTCTTCCCTTCCTTAGGGAGGCACTTGCTCCCTTTGTTTTGCAGGCTCTTTTTGAGTCTGTGGGCTCTGGGAAGCAGAAGTGGTGGACGGCTGCACACACTAGTAAGAGAGGAGGACGACTCTCAGAGATATCAGCTCACATCAAGAATCTGTTGTTCATCAGGCCTGCACAACATTCCCTGAGGTAGGAGTCACGCTTCCATTTTACAGATGGGAGTTGGAGAGGTGCTAAGATTGAATTAGAAACATTTAGAACCTGGGTGTGTGCAACTCTAAGATGTGCTGAACTTACTAAGCTCTTTCACTGACTCAATCTCATCGCGGCAGTAACGGTTGCAGGTATTTTCATCATGTAGGGCTCCCCGGTCAAACTTCTTACACTCTACGCATTCTCTGAAGGAGAGAGGACACAGTGATTAAGGCAAAGAAGGTGCAAACCTAAGCGTATCCCAGTCCAGCTCCGATCTCCATGCATTCAGAAAGCTGCTCCACCTCCATTAAAACACACACACACACACACACACACGCCTGTAAGACAATCCTGGGGACCTGAATGGCAAGTGTGCAGTTCAGGGGTGGGAGTGTCCCCCTCACCCATAGGCAGCACCTGGCAGCCAGAAGCCTCCCAGGTCCTTCATTAAACCCGTCCCATCCAGGGCTGTGCCAGGATGGTGAACCCTATGCCACTTCTGAGAACTATAAAGTCAGAACCAGTCATGTCATTTGGGGGTCCAGTGCAAAATGAAAATGTCAGCTCCCTTGTTCAAAGATTACTAAGAATGTCAAGACAGTGATGGCAGAGCATTAAAACAAGCATGAGGCCCTTCTAGGCACAGGGCCCTGCACAGCTGCACAGGTTGCATGCTCGTAAATCTGGCCCTGCTGAAAGTGGTGAGCAGAATGGCAGTGCCATGGACTTGGGCTGACAGGGCTTCCTCTGGCCACTAAAGTGGGAGGTTTGTAGTAGTTTCACAGTGTCCTCCATAATTCCAGCCCCACATCTCCCACTGAATCAGAACATCAGCACTGGATCGTTCCTCAGACTGGTTCAGCCTTCCTCCCAACTCAGAGGGAGTCAGGATGTCACCTTAGGAGAGGACATTCTCCAATCAAAGTCCAGCTCGTTCAAATTTGGCCCCTTCAGTTGGTTCTATTCTAACTTGCCCAAAGCCTTTGGCAAAAGGAGAGGTAGCCATCTGGCTGGAGTGGACTCCTCTCCCTAAGGCTCTGGTTAGCAAGAAACACACCTGGAGAGCTGGAGATTCTAGTCAGGGGACCCTCTCCTACCTCCCAGCCTCCCGGCTCTCTCCAAACTGCACACTCACTTCTTAAAGGTGCAGGCATCTGGGCAGGTAGGGCACTTCTCACAGGTGTCCCCATAGGAGCCCGGCTGGATACAGACACAGCTGCCACATTCACACTTGCCGCGGCCGCTGCACAGCAGCCCATTGCTGGACATGCAGGTGTCAGTACGTGTGGTGCAGTTGCAGTAGTAGCCGGTCCAGTCGGAGTCACACAGGCAGTCCCCACAGCTGCACTGGCCATGGCCTGAAAACACACAGCCCAGGAAGGTGGACCAGCTGGCGAGAGCTCTGCCCCCATGGCAGCAGGCTGCACACAACCACCCTGCTCTCCCAACCACACAGATAATGATCCTCCAGGTTGGCAGGGAATTGGCTCACTACCCAGGGGAGTCCTACCCAGCAGGGACAAACTCAGTTTTCTAGGTGTCCCAAGGCATGGCAGGACTTGCTCGGAGTCACTATAGAGCAAAAGATTCTCAGGAACTAAGTCTCCTGGGCCTCCTGCTCTCTCTCTTGCCCTTTTCTGAATACCTCTGCCTTCTGAGAAAGGCAAGAGAAAGGGTAGCAGGCTTAGGAAACTTAGTTCCTTCTAGTCTAAGAACTAGAAGCAAGCTCTCTAGCCCTGAGGGCTGACACAGCACACAGCCACAGCCCTGAACCTACACAGGGCACTCAGTAGCCTTGACGGTGTGACCTGATGCTGGTAAAAGGCCTCACAGGCCCCAAAACTCTCTCCCTTTGACCTGACACAAGGCTGCTCGCCTCTCCTACCTGATCTAAGAGGCCTACCATTGTCATCATCGTGGCCACCCAGTTGGGTTAGACAACAACATAGGGTCCAGTTTGGAAGAGCTGGTCCCGTCCCACTAACAAAGCAGCCACCACTTCCATTATGCCGTTTCTCAAATCAGCTAGATGTCACCTTGCAGGGTGAGGACCAGGGCTCTGATGGCGCATGCACAAGACAGGAAAATTGTAACACGAGGAAAGAAGGAAAGGAGAGATCCAGGGCATGGGATTATTCCACATGCAGAGAGGGAAAGTGCACACAGAGCACCCTGAATGTATGGGTGGATGGGGTGGGGCATCCGAGGGGCAGAGGGACGGCACTGAGAGCCCATGGAGTTGGCCAACGGAGCCAAGTAAGCAGAGAGAACAAATATCCCCTACCTCCCAGACTGCCAAGGGCCAGTCAGTTAAACAAATCCCGTGAATGCCATAGAGAAAAGAAGTCAGAAAATAAGAGAAATTAAATGAAAAAAAGAAAGATTTTCCTAAGGTGAACAGCAGTAGAGGCAATCGCTAGTAATGACCTCATGTAGCCTGATGGCCTCCCCCATGCCCCTGCTGACTAGTCCTGGTTCCTGCCTCTACACTCAACAGTTGGAGAAATGTTTGCCACAATTAAACATTTTTTAATTAATTAAATTATTTAAAGCTACAGGCGCAGTTCAAGTTTACCAACACAACTTTTCTTTCTTGTCCTGGTTCTCTTCTCAATCTGACCTCATCATATCATATCTGGGAGTCTCATCATATCATATCTGGGAGTGTAGTGGAACAGACTTGGAAAGCATTTAGAGAAGAGAATGTATATCTATTTTCCAAATCAACCAAGGAGGCATTTAATGTGTGTCAAGCACTGTGCCAAGTTCTTTTTCTTTTTATTTATTTGCTTATTTTTTTTGAGACAGAGTCTCGCCCTATCACCCAGGCTACAGTACAGTGGTGCAATCATTGCTCACTGTAACTTCAAACTCCTGGATTCAAGTGATCTTCCCACCTTAGCCTCCTGAGTAGCTGGGACTACAGGCATGTGCCACCGCAGCTGGCTAATTATTTTTGTTTTTGTACAGATGGGAGTCTTGTTATATTGCCTAGGCTTGTGGGCTTATGCCAAGTTCTTTTTTATTTTTTATTTTTTTGGAGTCTCACTGTCACCCAGGCTGGAGTGCAATGGCGCCATCTTGACTCACTGTAACCTCCACCTCCCGTGTTCAAGCGATTCTCCTGCCTCAGCCTCCCAAGTAGCTAGGACTACAGGCATGCACCACCATGCCTGGCTAATTTTTGTATTTTTAGTAGAGATGGGGTCTCACCATGTTGACCAGCCTGGCCTTGAACTCCTGACCTCAGGTGATCCATGTGCCTTGCTGTCCCAAAGAGCTGTGATTATAGGCCCAGCCAGCTGGTCCACCGCACCCGGCCGCAAGTTCTTTAGTATGTTATCCTTTTCATTTCTGATAACAACCCTTTGAGGTCAGAGAGGTTAAGTAACTTTCCCAAGGCCTTATGCCTTGTAAATGGCAGGGTTAGGACTCAAACAGAAGTCACTGTGACTTCAGATCCCAAGTGCTTGGCCTCTGTGCAGTGTCATAAGCAATGTTTTTCCCTATTTATACTAATATGGTCTTTCCAGAAGATGTCTCTAACTTACAGAGAAAATGGCCTTAACCAGTAGAAGATGGAGCCAGTTTTAATGGAATATTCTTCAAATTGACCAGTGGAGGAAGAAAAGAGACCAAAGTAGTAAGAAAGAAGTTATGGAAAGTCCAGTAACTGGGCTTGATCTCAATGAGAAATTTCAAGGAGGGAACATTTTAGGAGTCAAATGTACTGAACTATTTAAGCGAAGGATGAATGGGCCTTATTGTAGACATTTCCATGCCCTGTCCTCAGCCTGGTCCTGTCTCCAGACAATTAAGTCACCTCCCCTTCTCCAGGTGATTGTCAATTCCTCTGTGGCCAGGATTCTCTTTGTAAAATGTGATTTCTCAACCTTGGTACTTTTCAATATTTGGGGCCAGATAATTTTTTGTGGTGGAGGACTGTCCTGTACATTAGGATGTTTAGCAGCATCCTTGAGCTCCACCCACTAGATATCAGTAGCACCTTTCCAGTTGTAACATCAAAGATATCACCAGACATTGCCAAATGTCCCCTGGGAGACAAAATAGCTCCTTGCCACCAGTTGAGAACCACTGTTTTAAAGTATCAGTCAACTTGATCATGCCACTCACCTGCTTAAAAACCTTCAAAGGCCAAGTGTGGTGGCTCATGCCTATAATCTCAACACTTTGGGAGGCCGAGGCAGGTTGATCGGTTGAGCCCAGGAGTTCAAGACCAGCCAGGGCAACATAGCGAGATCCCATCTCTACAATTTTTTAAAAAATTATCCGGGCATGATGGCAAGAGCCTGTAGTCCTGGCTACTTGGGAGGCTAAGGCAGAAGGATCACTTGAGCCCCGAGTTCAAGGCTGCAGTGAGCCATGATAATGCCACTGCACTGTGGGCTGGGCATGGAAAGAAATATCTGCTTCCCAGGAAGGATGGGGAACATCACCCAAGCTGCCCCAGCTGCCAAGTATATCTGGAAAGTAGAGATGTTGGGCTGCCAGAAGGGTGGGGAAAGCGGAAAGGCTGTGTCCCGAGGCTAGGTTCCCTAGAAGTACAGTTTGGATGAGGATCTTATTTAAGTGACTCACTGAGGAAGTAGAGAGGAGGGAGCGAAACAGGACAGGGCAAGAGGCAGAGCTGGCAGGAATGTGGTTTCAGCCAGATGCCCTCCAGCCTGATCCTACGTGAATGGTACCACAAAGCCAGGCCCACCCTGAGACAAAGAGTCTAACCTTAGAGTAACCCGTTGTCCATCAGTCATTGGTCAACATCTAGGGGCAAGGCAGCTCCTGTCAGCCGAGGGCAGTTCTCCACAGAAGGGGCAGCTGTGAGCTGCTATCGGCCAATCTCATGGCAGCTGGGGGAGGAGTGCGCCAACCAGCAGAGCTGCCCCCCCCCGCCCTCCCCTCGGCCTTTCACTACACCCCGCATTTGGCCACTGCTCCTGGATGGGAAAGACCGACACCACAGGGGCCTGGCAGCACTCAGAGGCCTCCGCCTCCTCAGAAACTCTTGTCCCATAGTGTTTCCTTTGTGAGGCTAAACAAAGTGATCTTTGACAAGATGGGCCAGCTAGGGAGTGAGGTTGGGAGTGGAAGTGACAGGTCAGAGCCAGCATGCTGACCCCAAGAGCCTTGGTAGGGTCAGCCCTTAAATGGAAGCCACAGTGTGGTAATATCACAGAACTGGCACCCCTCCAGCAAAAGGGAGGCTGAGCCTGGGTTCATTGGAAAGTCAGAGGAGTAAAGTAAGAAATTAAGAGTGGAAGAAGAGAAAGGGAGGGAAGCCAGAAGAGGGAGGGAGGAACAGGTGCTTAAGGTCATTGGGAACACGAACCCTACAGCTAGGCCTTCTGGGCTGATGCTCGCTCCACTCCTCTCTGTCCTGAGCCTGCCCTTCCTCTGAGATCCGTCAGACATCCCACCTCCTCCGTGAAGCCGCCCAGGCCTCCCCTGTCCCCAGTCAGTCTCGCTCCAGTGGACTCCTATAACACTCCCTAAGTACCCCACACTTCCGGGATCTGTCAGATTCAACCTCATGTTGGGAATTATCCTTGGTTAACTGTCTTATTTACACCTCTCTATCCTACTCCACAACAGCACAGAATCTGGCTCACACAGGGTACCTGACTGATCTGTGGCTGTGGTTGTGGCCAGTGGAAAACCTCCTTGAGGATGATGCACATCTTGATGTTTGAGGCAGGAATGTTGATCATGGGCAACCATGAAGACCAGGCCCAAAGTAGAGAGGGGACAAGGGGAATGGCCAGGGAACCAGCCACCATGCTTACAGGCCAGGGGCTAGGGAAATGACCAAGTCACAGCACACCTGCCTCCTGAGCCCCTGCTTGTGGCAAAGAATGGAGCATAGAGCCAGCAGCTCTGGTGAAAGGCAATGGTGAGCAGGGCTGTAAGCCTGGAGAGGTCAGGGATCATGCATGACCCTTTGTTCACTCATATGGACCAAATGATGGCACAGTGCAGGTGCTCAGTGACTTGCGCCCCTGAGTATCTGTCACTGGAGGATGTGATGATGGCACCACAGAGTCTAGACCTGAGGCTGGGTGGGTACCTGATACCCTAGCAAGACATGGTGGAGGGAGGCTGCAATGGCTGCCCTGGTTCCCTCATGGATTAGACTGGAATGCACTGAGGAGGAGCTGTTCCTGCACTAGTGAGAGGCAGGAACCAGGGCTTCTGACCCAGTCAGCTTTGTTTTGTGGCTTTAGTGGGGCAGCAGCCAAAAGAAACATGCTCTGGCTGGGATCCTGCCGCAGTGCCTCACACCAGACCAGGAACCATCAGGCCATGGAGGAGGACTGGGGGTGCCCCCGTTGTCCAGCCATACTCCTCTCCTAGGACCACCCTCTCTCCCTCAGTCCCCAACCTTCTTCCCAGGGGTCTCCCACTTCAAACTTACCCATTTCCTTTGGTACTTTGAATTAGATGTAAATACTTTAAATAGTAAAATGAAGTGAAACTCCTGCCTCACCCCCTAATTCAAATGGTTGTTGTTTGTGTGCTTTCATCTGTGTGTATCTGATCTCTTGCTCTCCCCTAATCATTCTGATAACACTTCCTCCCAAACTCTCTAAAATTTTATCAGCATAAGTAAAGGAAACAATGTTGTAGATAATAAAAAAGCAATCATTTTTATGTTACTGTCATGCTTTAGAATGACACAGATCGACCTTTCTAAGTGAGTTTTTTAAAAGGCTAATATCAGTATTAAAGTGAGTATCTGCATATTAGCTCAACTCATTAGAACCCCAATGCCGGCCAGGCACAGTGGCTCACGCCTGTAATCCCAGCACTTTGGGAGGCCCAGGCGGGAGGATCACGAGGTCAAGAAATCGAGAGCACCCTGGCCAACGTGGTGAAACCTCATCTCTACTAAAAATACAAAAATTAGCTGGGCATGGTGGTGCACGTCTATAGTCCCAACTACTCGGGAGGCTGAGGCAGGAGAATTGCTTGAACTGGGAGGCAGAGGTTGCAGTGAGCCAAGATCGCACCACTGCACTCCAGCCTGGCAGTAGAGCAAGACTCTCTCTCAAAAAAAAAGAACCCAATGCCAATGAACCCAATCTGAGTCAAGGGTCACCCCAGAAAACAATTATAATGTCTCTGTTTGGCCACACAATACACCCGTAACCCAGTCCCAACCAACTTGCGAGTGTCTGTCGCAAGAGGGATTAAGCCACAGTGATTATGGCCCAGTAAAAACCCATCCTCAGTGCCCCAGGAACAACTCAGACTATTTGCCCTCTGAGAGTGTTGTCAACATATCTACAGATAAAGACTACATTAACGTTAGTTCAACTTCTAGCGGGAGAAGTACCCCAGGAGTGGTTCTTGGGGCAAGGAGAAACTAGTTTGAGATTATCAGTGGGCCTCAATATTTTACTGAATTTTGCAATGAGAATGACAACTCAGCACCCTGCTGAGTAGAAGGACTCAAAATCATAATCCCCAATCTGTCGGCAGGGACTCTCTGTGGCAGTGCTAGCCAAGAGAACTTTCTGTCACGTTGAAATGTTCTAGATCTATGCTGTCCAATATAGCAGCCACTAGCTACATGTGGCCACTGATCAGCTGAAAAACTGAATTTTTAATTTTTTGATTTTGGCTAATTTAAATAACCACATGTGGCTAAAGGCTACCATATTGGATAGCAAAGATCTAGAATCCAAAAAATAACAGTAGTATCAACAGTAGTAATAGTGATAACAAAATAGTGCTAACATTAACAAGAGTATTACACCATTTTCCAGACATTGTCCAAGCACGCTCCAATGCCTTGCATATATACTCCTATTTTCCAGGTATCTTGTGATACAAAGATAAACTCATGTAAAATTATTACTAACCTTACTACATATTCTGACATGTGTTTTCTAAGTCTATAAATAGTAAAAATTTAATTGCTATCTATCAGTAACTTTTTTTTTTTAACCTGAAAAGTGGATTGGTCCTTATACTCAAAAAGATTGGGAACCACTGAGTTACACCTCTGCCTGCAAAGACCCATCTCAGGCCTTTGCCTGTGTTTCCAGGGGTTGCAGATGTATGAGGGGGTGTGGGTTCCAGGACAGGGGGCCGTGCAGTTCTCCTCACCTGAGCACATCTCCCCCTTGTAGCGGACGCAGGAGAAGTCATCACACTCGCAGTACTTGCCCGTGATCTTGCCAAAGTCACTGCTGTGGCAGACACATTGACCACAGAGACACTCGCCCCGCTGGCTGCAGACGGGCTGACCCTCCCGGGGGCTGCACTCGTCCTGCTGGGAAGGGCGATAGTCCTCCTCTGAGCACTCACACTGGGATCCCAGCCAGCCAGGCCCACAACGGCACACCCCACACTCAAAGGTCCCATTGCCATTGTTGCAGTGACGGCTATTAGGTTCAGCTTGGGCCTGGCAGGCACAGTCGCAATCAAAGGTGACCTGGACGATCAGGCTGTCCTTGAAGCCCACGGGCTTGATGGTAAAGGACTTCTCCTTCTCCTGGGGGCAGCCTCGCACCTTGGCCTCAATGCTGAAGCTCACCTGGATGGAAAGCAAGATTGTATTTAGACACAGTTGGGCCCAGTTAACACTCCAGCTCTGGAGGGAAAAAAAAGTTGTTCCCTGCCCTGCCAAGGAATACCCAAATTGGGTGTCTTATGCTTTTGCAATATGGAGTTCCTCAGGCTTTGTGGAAGGTCTGCAAAGCAAACCTTCCACGGGTTCCACAGACCTCCACCTCTGTGAAGGTCTGCAAAGCAAAAACACAAGCACGGGAATAGTATCATTGTGACATATGTAGCTGGAAGCAGAGACATGGTCTACAGTCAATAAATAATAAAAGGCTGTTTTTTTACTTCACGTGTGAAATAGACCAGCTGAAACTGAACAGAACCTATGATCATATAAACACCCTGCTCTGGCCAGCTAAGCAAGCTGGACTGATTATAATTATCAGCAAGATGCACAAAGCACTGTTTTGCACCACACAATCCCACATAGTGGTCAACCATAAGCTCAGGATCTACTTCAATTTCCACACATTTTATAGTTTATGCAATAAAGCATGTTTCAGGACAATATTTCTAACATGGGATGTTTGCACAGGTGCCTGAAAGATAGATAGATTAAGAGAAAGGATCAGTGCATCCAAAGATCTATTTTCTTCCCCTCCTTCCTCCCCTCCCACCAACTCCTCTCCCCTTAGGCAGAAGCAGAGGAGAAACGACCGATAAGGAAAGTCGTGGAGGGACTGGATGGTGAAATGAACATCTGGCTTCAAAAATTCCATGAGGGTAGGTACTCTTGCCTGTTCCATTTGCTGCTAAATTCTTGGCAACTAGAACAATGCCTGACACATTGTCAGTGCTCAATAAATATTTATAGATGATGTTGTCATTTTACATTTTAGATTTTACTTTCCTGTGTTATTTTACAAAAGAAAGGTATTAATTACCTTGGGAAAGCTGGAGACTGGTGAGGGACTGAAGGTAAAGAAATATTTTCCTTTGCAATCAACTGTGCATACACAAACAAAGGTAACCAAATTGTAAGTTTTTTAAATTCCTGAGAGTTAAGTTCACGTAACAGAAATAGCTTACGCAACAGAAGCCCCAGAGGAAAAGATTGGTGGATCCATTACATCTAACTTGAAATGACTTTCAGGAAAGGTATTTTTCCTGCCCATATTTTTTTCTGGCGGAAGGGGGCCATTTTTAGTCATTACAAAAGGAAGAAAGGGGGTTGGGTGCTCACAGATGCTCCAGTACAAAGGCCCTGCCCAGCCCATCTCACCGTGTCTCCAATCTTGAGTCCCATACAAGACTTGAGGCCAGGGATGACCTCATTGTTGAGGCAGGTGGCGTTGAAGGATAGAGACAATTCTTCAGGGAGGTCACGCACTTCCAGCTCGACTTTAGAGCGGATTTTCTGAGCACAAAGGGGCACAAGAAGACAAGAAAATGAACTGAAAGGAAATGGGAAATGGCAAGAGCCAGTTCCATCCCAAGCCAAATCTGCCAAGTAGCTCTGGACTTACGCCAGCAGTGCCAGAGGCCAAGGTTTGACCTGGAAGCTGCTGGAGCACCCCTAGGACTCTGTTTCCTCCTCTGTTTCCTGCACAGGAACCTGCTCCCTCTTTCCATCTCCACTTGCGTCTAGGTGAGTCTGGGTAAAATGTACCAGCTACACCCTCCCGCAGGCCTCACAGATGTTGCGAAAGGGGAGTACTGGTCACCTTGGAAAGCAGCATTTTCTACCTAATGTTTCATCAACCTCACCTTCCCCATGTCTCAGCTCTCTCTTTTCCCTGTTATTGGAGCCCAGTTTTCCCTCACTCTGCCCCAATTCCAGGGCTCTGCTCCTTCTCCAACTAATCACCATCCCCATCCCCATCCCCTTTCTTTCTTTCTTTCTGGGCTACTTCCTTCTCAGAAGGCTGCATCCCTTCTAGAGCAGACCACTGCCTGGCCTCTGGGAGCACACGGAGAAGGCAGTAAGATCGTGTGGTAGACTGGCACCTGGGACTCACAAACCTGAGCCCTGCTGTGTAAGCCAAATGAGGTGGACTCTCCGCAGGACTATTCCCAGCACAAGACACTTACCCCATAAGCATCAACAATGAGCTGGAGGACATTGCTGGAATCCATGGACAGAACCCCGACTGTGGTCCCTGGGATGAGCTCACTATAGTTCTAGAAAGGACGACAAAGATGTCCAGAGCTTACCGAAGGAAGGTGGTGGTCTCCAAAAGCCCTCCGCAAATCCCACTGAGAGTCCTGAGATGAAGATTGGACGAAGGTATGGGATATTTCAGTGGTCACTGCCAGGAATATATCTAGCAGTTTTTCAGCCCTGAGCAAAAGTAGAGGAAGCCTCTCACACCCTTTGCCACCTCTCCTCCATCACCACAAACACCAACACACACCTCGTAAGTTCAAGGTTGCAGGAAAAAGGCCCAGAGTGCAATCTTTAGCTCCTGGGGAGTGGATTAGGGGAGAGTCTTTCCTGGTTGGGGACTATGGCCAACGCTAGCACAGGCTGGCTACCTGGGGCGCCCACCATCACAGGGTCCACTCCAGGAAGCCCGAAGGCACAGTCACCTGATAGAGATTGACTACATTTTCAGTCACTGCAAAGATCAAATTGATGTTTTTCTGGGAGAGCTTCTCAGTCATCAGCCCCAAAGAGGGATAATCCTAGAAAAATGAAGGATGTAGAAGTTAATGAAGTGCCATGTACATCCCTAGGGTCTAAACCTTAGAACTTATCTTGCTTGGGCTGTGGCTCAGAGAGTTGTGGTGCTTAAACCTTTTCACTTCATGCTGAAAGTGAGACAAGAGCCTGGGCAACATAGCAAGACCCCAACTCTACAAAAAAAAAAAAAATTTTAATTTGCCAGATGTGGTGGTGCCTACAGTCCTAGCTACTGGGTAAGTTGAGGCAGGAGGATCGCTTCAGCCCAGGAGTTGGAGGTTACAGTGAGCTATGATTGCACCACTGCACTCCAGCCCAGGCAGCAGAGCAAGACTCTGTCTCTAAAACTAAAAAAAAAGTGGGGGGCGGGGGGTACAGTGAGACAAGAAGGGTAAGTAGCACAGAAGTCTACTTGTGAACTCCAGGGATAGACGAAGAGGTGCAGGCCAGTGGTGTCAAAACTAAGCACCTCTTTCTTCCTGCTTGAATTTAATGCACTAATACAATGGAGCTGCTTCCCTGCACAAGGCACTGGGTTAGGCCTCTGTTTTGGAACTACTGACCGATGCCTTGGCCTGGCCCTCATGATCCTCCACCATGTGGTCTCAGTCTTTCTTTCCAAATATTACTCACCTCTCTCCCTCTTTCACTCAGCAGTGATCTGGTCCACTGTCTCCCACCTGGAGTTGCCTTCTTGTTGGTAATCCTCCTCCTTTCTTAGGGCCCAGCTTAGGCCCCACCTCCTTCAGGAGACTTCCTTGGCCATCCCAGCTCATGATGAGCTTTCTTCCCTTGGATACGTATAGCCCACTTTGGCTTTGCCACACCCATTTAGCACTAATCATGCATCTTGTGTTATTGTAAATATATATATATCCTTTCTCCTCAACTAGACCAAAAACTCTGTAAGGATAGAACCATACATAGTCTTGTTACCTCCCTCAGCCCCTGGCCCAGTGCCTTGCATAGATTAGGTGTCAAAGGTTGCTGACTCATTGCCTGGTAGTGCTTGACTTGGATATGGCTGACACCAAGGAACTCCAGGACACTGTGCGAGTGGGGTGGTGAATTGTGAACATGTCCATGGGATCCTAGACCTTGCAGGGAGCTCATTAGATCCTCAGCTCAGTCTCCTGCCTTTACACAGGTATACCTTTAAGCCACCTAGATAAGGAAGTTGCTATATTGTCCTTAGGAGATGAAGAGTTCACACCTGCCCCAGGTACCTAGAGCATTACAGCACATTTCTCTTATGGTTTATAGTAATTTCTCCTGATTCAATTTAAATATTTTCCTCTTGTTTAACCTTCTATGGTGATATAAAACAACTTATAAGACGTGTTCTCATGTATAAGCTAAATCATCCTTTAGCCTTCTTTCTTTCAAGCTGAATGACTCTGGCCTTTTAATCTTTCCTCATAGGACCTGTTCACCATGTCTTTGATGATCTTTCCCCTCTTTCTCTCTTTCTCTCTCTCTCTCTCTCTAAGAGAAGGGGTCCCCACTAGGAGCAATGGCTCATGCCTGTAATCCTAGCACTTTGGGAGGCTTAGGGGGGCAGACTGCTTAAGCCAAGGAGTTCGAGACCAGCCTGGGCAACATAGCAAGACCCTGTTTTCAAAAATTAGCCAGGCATGGTAGTGCATGCCTGTGGTCCCAGCTACTCAGGAGACTGAGGTGGTGAAGGCTACAGTGAGCCAAGATTGCACTACTGCGCCCCAGCTGGGCAACACAGCAAGACTCTGTATCAAAATAAAACAAAAAAAAAGCAGTGGTGGTTCTTGCTCTGTAACTCAGGCGAGAGTGTGGTGGCAAGATCACAGCTCACTGCAGCCTCAGACTACTGGGCTCAAGAGATCTTTCTGCCTCAGCCCCACAAGTAGCTGGGACCACAGGCACAAGCCACCACACTCAGTGAATTTTTGCATTTTTTGTAGAGACAGGGTCTCACTATATTTCCCAAGCTGGTTTCAAACTCCTTGACTCAAGTGATCCTTCCACCTCAGCCTCCCAAAGTGCCAAGATTACAGGCATGAGCCATCACATGCCTGGCCAATCTTTCTCTTTTTTTCCTCTATCTTCTTCCAATAACCACAAGTTAGTATGGTATTGCAAGAAAGGGCTAATCAAAGTGGAAAGGAAGATCTGCTTTCCAGTTGGGTTGTAAAAATCCTTTGGGTCCATTCTGGATCCCATGATGCTGTTGCTATGCTGCTGACAGTAAAGGCAGTGATAACACCACAATCAGGGATATCTCTAATGGTTATGTAGGTTGTACGCTGGATGACGGTGTCCAGTTGGTAAGGGATAGGGGCAAGCTGAAACCAAGCCCTGCACCCTGCCCAGAAGGAGGGGCTGCCATTTTCATATTCACACAGACTCTGCCTGGGCTAGGGCAACCCTCACCATCATGAATAGAAACCATAGGTGGTGCCAGAGATCTCACCATGGTAGTGGAGGCAGAGTAATGATTGTCACTACCAACATGACACTGCCCATCATTGGGCTGGACAATGCCTGCCAGCCTTCCGTCCAGTGCTATATGAGTCTTGGCATCAGTGGTAAACACCAGCAAGTGCGATGCATCATTCCTCCAGCCAATCTTTTCCTGTTAAAAGAAAACAAAAAAACAAAGGCAGAGGAGACAAAACAAATTCAGCCATGTCACAGGTAGAGAACAGAGACCCAAGGCGCTCCCTGGCTAAAGGGCTGGACAGCTTGTTTTGAAGAAGGGTCTCAGTCCCAGTCCTTGGAACTGAAGCTGAAACTTTCTAGTTCAGGGGTTTCATTCTCTTCAGAAAACAGTCTCATAACTGATTAGTTCAAGCAGCTGAATGAGATCCTCTTAACTCTTCTAATGACAGTCACATTGCCCATCTAGAAACTGATGGGCATCCACAGAGCTGATCTGGGCTAGAAGAAATCTCATCTGAACATCTGCCTACTTTGCTGAGGTTAAGTTAACCCAGCTTTAACTCTGAAGTAACTCTGAAGGTGGGAAGATGCTCTCCCCTGGGAACATCTGAGACCACTGAGGTTCAAAGAAATGTCAGCTCAGGCCAGGGAGTGGATCTAAGCCAAGGCTAAATATCAGGAGCAACTTACTACTCACAACTGCAGGAAGCTCTGCTTAGTTCTCATCTCATTTTACACCAGAAATCCCCAGAGTTCAGTCACCTCCTTCCCCATTTTGATCTATGCCAACCACACCTGGCACTCTAAGTCCTCCAAACTCACATCACAGACTGTAGCCTGCATGATGGCATCAAAGCCACCCTCTGGGGCATCTCGGTTCCGTGACACACTCTGCTTCTTCACTTCCTCATTGAAGCGGGTCACCTGGTCAGTTAGCGACAGCACGTGTTTGTAGCCAAACATGGGCAAGCAGGTGGTCTTCATACTGGGAAAGGATGGGAGATAATTTAAGCAGATACCTTGATGGAAAAGGCAGCATGAGAATTGGGAGGAAAGAGAGGGGACAAATATAGATAGTGGTATGCCCAGGCCAGTTCCATACAACCACAGTTACCCAGACAGTTCAGACTCCAAAATCCTCAAATTACCTGAGGCTCTAGGCTAGCCTAGAGGATAAGAGATTGAGCTGGAAACAAGACTCCCTGAGCTTAGATCCCAGCTGCCCTCTTTACTAGTCATGGCACCTTCGGCAAGCCTCTCAAGTCAGCCTGTGAAAGTGGGGCCATGATAGCACATATCCCATAAGAGTTGTGAGACTTAAGTAAGTTCATATACACAAAGCACTTAGACCAGAGCGAGGCTTGAGTTGCTGATACTATCACCTTATACTTAACACTTTTCTAAAGTAACAATAAAGCACAAGTCCATCAGTAAGTTAAGGTCCCTGAACCATCAATAAATTGATAGATCATGCAAGATAGGTGCATTTCCGCCCCCAGCCAAAATAGTGTGTTTAATTAATAGCTGATGTCTTGCCTGGGAACCTTACAACCCAGACAGAAGGTTGAATGACACATCATATAACTTCAAAACATTTTTTTTTTTTTTTTTTTAGAGACAGTTGTGCTCCATTGCCCAGGTTGGTGTGCAGTGGCAAAATCATGGCTCACTGCAGCCTCAACCTCCCAAGCTCAGTCAGTCCTCACACCTCAGCCTCCCTATAGTCCCGAGGACTGCAGGCATGCGCCATCACACATGCTAATTTTTTGTAGTTTTTGTAGAGATGGGGGTCTCACTATGTTGCCTAGGCTGAACTCAAACTCCTAGGCTCAAGTGATCCTCCCACCTTGGTCTCCCAAAGTGCTGGGATTACAGAAGTGAGCCACCCCACCTGGCCATAACTTTGAAAACTAAAAAGTAAATTCACACCTTTTCAGGCTCAGCAACCAGCATTGTAAGTTATTCTAATACATGGATTTGCACAGTCTCCACCGATTGAATAAGTAAGCCATTAAGTTTTAAGCCAAAGTTTCAAACAGAGGCACAAGTTATCCATTTACAGACTATAAAAGTGTTCAACAAATGTCATTTCCACTCTTTTATATTCCTTAGCACTTCATTTCTTCTGTTTGTACCCTGCAGGATGCACAGCCTTGATGAAGACAATAACGCCAACAATGGAATCAATCCTTCTGTAATCACAATTTCTCAGTTTACTTATCCATAAGTTTCTTTCTACTTTTGACCTCATTTCCCTTCCATTCTTTCCTGCCTCCTATTTATTTGTTACCAAGACTAAGAAGCTGATGAATTTTCTTTCTAGGTTCTCCAAACAGCCTTAGGTTCTACTGACACAACCCTCCAGATCCACAAGCTAGCCCATTTGCCAGACAGGGAGACCAAGGTAGAGAGGAGCTATAGTTTGGCCAGAAGACAGCCAACAAAGTGACCCTAGAGCTAGAAATAGAAACCAGGACTTGGACCTTCCTGGGGCAAAAGATGCTGTCCTGGCATCTGGAGGAGGGACTTACTCATAGCAGGGGTTTTCGAGGGCCTCTGGTGGGGAGATATACATGTATGGTGACACAGGCTTGTCCACAAATGCCCCGAAGCCAATCCGCAGGTTACTGGTGAGCTTTCGCATCTGGGTGGCCAGCTTGGTACCCAGGTTCTGGATGCTCCACAGATCGTCCTTCATGGAGTAAGACAGGTCCATCAAGTAGTAGATGTCTACAGGGTAATCCTCCACCTGCCGCACTTGGATGGAGAAATTCTTCGAATCATCTGGAAGGCAGGAAGATGTTAGTTTTTATCTTCTTCTCCCTCCAACATTGAATAAGCAGATTTGGATACAGTTGGGACTAAGAAATTGCATGATCAAAGCAAACCAGAAAGCCCTGGTCCCTTTTCCTCTTCCTTTGCAATTCTATTACTCTTCTAATCTCTTGACCCGCCTATTTTTGACATCTTCTTTTCCATTCTAAAATTTTCCACTTTCTCTAAATCCCCAGGGGATTTCCAATCCTGTGAGTTCCAAGGGTCTATCACTGTGAGTCACAGAGGTTTTGATAGTTACTACACTTCAGACTCTGTAAAAGACAGAAATTGCACCCTACCCTTCTCTGAATCCCATTGCATCCAACACATGCCTTGATAGTAGGTAAATCCTTCTTGACTTAGTTGGAAAGTCAAAATCAATGCTTCAAAATTTCTGTCTTTTAGCCTAACCTTTCCTCCCTCTAAAGGTCTTGTGTACCTATTGTGCCTGCCCCCATTCCCCTGTCCCAATCCCCTGTGAAAGGAGGGCTTACAAGTTGCTTTCTTATTCTATATCTCGTTTGCACCTCAACACAAAGCTCGAAGCTAGGTAAAACAGGCACTTGGGTAAAGAAGAAACAAATGTTTTTTGAGCACCTACTTTGTCAGAAGGGTTAAGTAACTTGTCCAAGGTCAAATAGCTAATATATGATACAGTCAAGATTCAACTCAGATCTTCTGACTCAAGTCCTAACGTCTCTTATTTTCTTCCATTCTCTTGCCCGCACCTCCCCCCTCATCCTTGTCTTCCCACCCCATTTCCATTCTGAGCTACTTCCCCAAGACTTCCTCCTCAGACCTCCAACTTGTGCTCTATGCCCACCTGTCTCAGGTCTCTCCTTCCAAAGGGTCCCATCCCTACCTGGCCGAAGCCGGAGTGCAATCCTCTGGGGACTGACTTGAGTGACCTGGGAGCTGTCTCCAGAGCCTTTGTCGCTGAGGGGCCTGTCCTCTAGTACTCGGGCCTCACTGACTGGGAACTCGATGGATTCCGGGGCACAGTTATCCTTCAGCAGATTCTCCTTCAGGTCACAGCGAGGTGAGCCCAGAGGCAGGGCCTATAAGACAGGAGACCAAAGAGAAGTCCAGCAATCAGAGCTATGGTGACTCTCTGCCTCCTGCAGGCCCTACCACTTCCCAATAGCTAAGAGTTCACCCCATACTTGGATCATAAACAAATTGGTTTGGACTTTCCTGGGATAATCCCTTAGGACGTTGTACAGAAAGGGGAAACTGATACTTTGGGAGGCCAAGGCATGAGGACTGCTTGAGGCCAAGAGTTCAAGACCAGCCTGGACAAGATAGCTAGACCCTGGCTCTACCAAAAAAAAAAAAAAAAAAAAGGAAAAAGGAAAGAGAAATTGAGATATCAGAAAGGTCTATTCATGGAGTTGTAGCTAGAAAGAGAGCCTGTCCAGTAAGATGCCTGGTAGACCAGCATTTTTTAACTGTGGAATGTAACACACTTGTGGGTCCCAAAATCAATTTAGCAGGTATCACCATCATTTTGTTAAATAAAATACAATAGAATAGAATAGAAAATATCAAAGTGTACAAATAGTCAAAGTGTTGTTTTGTGAAACTCTCATATTGTTGGAGAGTGGGGAATAACACGTATAATAAATAACTATACCCAGTACAATGTGTTTCTTTCTGTAGGTCAGAATCAAAACAGTTTGGAAGCTACTGTGTTCGACATGGGCTAGGCTATGAGATCCATGAAGTCAGGGACTGTGTGTGTCTTGGCCCCTCTCAATTCCCAGCATCCAATCTAGGACTTACCACAAACGTGGTAGGGAAAGGCAGTGTAAGGAGGCAGGAGAGAGTCAGGGCTAAGAGCACAGGACTAAATTTCAGCATTGCACTTACAACTGCTTACTAATGCAAGTCACCTAATTCCTCCAAGCCTAGTTTCCTTAGCTGTAACATGAACATAATAACAGTCCCTCCTTCAGTGCTTAAGAGTAATCAAAATCATAGAGTCAAAAGTAGAATAGCAGTTTCCAGGGACTGGGAGGAATAGAGAATTACTGTTTAATGGGTATAGAGTTTCAGTTTTATAAGATGAAAAGAGTTAAGGAGATAGATAGTGGTGATGGGTTTTATGACATTATGAATGTATTTCATGCCACTGAACTGTACGCTTAAAAATGGTTAAGATGGGCCAGGCCCAGTTGCTTATGCCTGTAATCCCAGCACTTTGGGAGGCCAAGGTGGGCGGATCACCTCAGGTCAGGAGTTCGAAACCAGCCTGGCCAACCTAGTGAAACCCCGTCTCTACTGAAAATACAAAAATTAGCCAGGTATGGTAGCGTGCACCTGTAGTCCCAGCTACTTGGGAGACTGAGGCAGGAGAATCGTTTGAACCTGGGAGGTGGAGGTTGCAGTGAGCCGAGATCATGCCACTCCACTCCAGCCTGGGCGACAGAGCAAGACTTGATCTCACAAAACAAAACAAAAAAATGGTTAAGATGTTAAATTCTATGTTATTTTCCCACAATAAAAGTTACTTAAAATAATAGTAATTATGGTACCTCCCTCACAGGCATGTCACACGGGGTAAATAAGACAATCTACATAAAATGCATAGGACAGTGCCTGGCACAGAGGAAGTGCTCAGCAAATGTGAGCTATTACTATGAGATGCTTGACAAGTACTTCCTGGATAAGCTAATTATGAATAAACTCCACAAACTTGGGAACATGGGAAAATACCATGATGCCAGGCTCCTAACCAGAGCCCATCCTATCACTTCAGCTTCCTCCTTCACCCTGGACAAAGAACAAATTGAGTACCCTTCCAAAAACCCACAGCCCCCTGGGGCTCTGTGTGCTTACACCTGAGTATTGAGTGGGGGCCACACTGGAAAGAACACCGAAAATCAGGAAACAGGATCAATCCTAGGCCTGCCAGTGACTAGTCACGTGACCTCAGATATATCATTTTCTGTCCTCACCTGTTCAACAAGGTAGTTAGATGACATGGTGTTTTCAGTCCCTTCCGGCTCTGACATTCAGCCAATTTAGCCAACACCGTGTGGGTGCATGTCTATGAGGGCTCCTTGCCAGGTTAAGGGGACAAGCCAGCAAGCTGGAAAACCCCCCTCTGGACCTATTTCACAACGTCTAGGCCTTCAGGCTCTCCCCAGCTCCACCCCGACCCACATCCCCCATAAGCACTTCCAAATGTCTGCTGGATAACCCACACCAATATCCCAGAACAATTAGTGTTGACATTTATTGAGCACTTACTCTATGTCACGCACTGTGGTGAGCACTTTACATGGATTATTGCAATCTGCCTGCCTGACAGTTCCATGATGCTGGAACTATTATTATTTTATAAGGGAGAACCCTACGGTTTAGAGACTTCACAAATGAGGAACCCAATCTTACAGGTAAGGAATCTGAGGCTTGGAGAAGTTAAGGAATTTGCTCAAAGTTGCAGAACTAGGAAGTGGCAGAACTGAGAGGCCAGCTAGATTGTCTGACTGTAATTATCCTCATAAAATAAGCTTCATTACATTCCATATAGAGTGAGAGTCAAGGCACAGAAGTGTGGAAGGAATGGTCCTAGGAGGAGCCACAACAGAGAGTGCCCCAGGTAGAGAACAGGATGCAAGATGGGCATGTACGAGGGATGGAGAAGAATGGATGACATCTGCCTCCTCAGCCCCCTCAAACAACCTGGCAGTCATAATGCCAGGAGAGGGACTGGGCCACAAGGAGGCATTCATACTCAAAAGCCCTGTAACCAGCCAGGTGCGGTGACTCATGCCTGTAATCCCAGCGCTGTGGGAGGCCGACACGGGTGGATCACTTGAGCTCAGGAGTTCCGGACCACCCCGGGCCACAGGGCGAAACCCTGTCTCTACTAAAAATACAAAGATTATCTGGGCATGGTAGTGCACACCTGGAATCTCAGCTACTCAGGCGGCTGAAGTGGGAGGATCACTTGAGCCAGGGAGGCGGAGGTTGCAGTGAGCCAAGATCACACCACTGCACCCCAGTCTAGGTGACAGTGTAAGACCCCATCTCAAAACAAAAACAAAAAACCCTGTAACCCAAAACCCTTCCCAATGCTTAAAGTCTCTCTCCCTCTCCAGTCCGATCCCCCTTTCATGGGCTGAAGCCTTCCCCACGTGGATGGGGACATGAGCAACACCAACAGCATGAGGACTACCCTGGCCCAGGCAAGAAGTAAGTAGAGTTTCTGGAAGCCAGCAGCTTCTTTCTTTCTTTCTTTCTCTCTCAGCTTCACAGGTATGCAGGCAGGGAACTGGCCTCAGCAATGGAAATCACTGAATGAGACTTAACCTTCCTGGTGGCAAATACTCCAACAGGGACATCATAGACCTTCCACAACTCTGAGGAAGATAAAAATCTCCCCTGCACCCAGCTGTGGCTGAGGACGGAATGACATGGGGAGAGCTTGGGCACTTCAGGTTTTGTGCCCAGACTCCTCCTGTTATCCCTGCCCACCTCTCCTACCCCTTCCTCCTCGGAAGCAGTCTTTTTCTTGCTCAAAAAACATCCCAATCTTATCTCTGATTCCAGCTGCCCACAAAGCCTCAGGGAGAAAACTTTCCCAAAAAGGCAGTGGAGAAATCAGAATGCAGTGAGGAACGGATCCTTTCCAGGACCAAGATAGATGCTGAAAAAGACAGCAGGGATGGGAGCCCAGCAAACGGGATGAGAGCAGCAAGGCCATCATGCATCTTCAGGCTCCATCAGCAGAGCAAGAGAATGCATTAGACGGGAGTTTCCTGACTCCTATTTTCTAATGTGGCCGTCCTAATGAGAAGAGGGTTTGAAGCGCTAAGATGTGCTGACAGTCCTAATGGTTTGTTATGAGTTTCCTTAGAAAACTTAAACACTGAAAAACAAAACTGCCTCCCTCCCTCCCTCTGTGGTTGCTGACATCAGAGGTCAGGAATATAACAGGCCTGCTCGTCAGCCAAGTTCTCCACGAGAGCCCTGTTCCAGAAGAGCACCAAGGCAGTGACCTCAACATACTTGGGCAACATTCCCTTTCTTGGTAACCCAGGCTGAGAAGGTAGAAGGAATATCACCAGGTTATGCAGGCAGAAAGCTAGAAGGGGGAGGGGTGGATATTAAAGTTGCAGTTCCCAGGGAAACCGGATGTTACACAAAAAGGGCAAAAATAGCCAAGACCCAGGGGAAGGGCCTGAGCACAGAGGTGGGAGGTTCCAGCCAGCACCCTGCAAGCTGGCTGAATTACCTCCCTCTCCTGGGAGGGTGACACATGCTCTTAGTACCATTCTCCATTAATTCCATTTTGGAAACTGGGAAAGTACAACATGAATAGTTGTCATTATCCTGCCTATTTCACAGGGTTGGTCAGGAAGTAAAAGAAGACTGTGAATGTGAAATGCTTTCAAAATAGAAAAATCTCAATATAAGTTAACTATACTGAAATCCATTAGGACAGAGGTCCCCAACTTTTTGACACCAGGGACTGGTTTCATGGAAGACAATTTTTCCATGGACAGGGAGGTGGGGATGGTTTCAGAATGAAACTGTCCCACCCCAGATCATCAGGCATTAGTTTGATTCTCATAAGGAGTGAACCACCTAGATCCCTCCCATGCGCAGTTCACAGTAGGGTTTGAGCTCCTATGAGAATCTAATGCCACCGCAGATCTGACAGAAGGCGGAGCTCAGGCGGTAATGCTCACTCCCTTGCTGCTGACCTCCTGCTGTGCGGCCTGGTTCCTAATAGGCCATGGACCAGGAATTGGGGTCCCTGCTTTAGGATATAGTATAAACAAATAAATGCAAATATAAGGTGACTCTTTTTTTTTTTTTTTTTTTTTTCTTGAGATGGAGTTTCACTCTGGTTGTCCAGGCTGGAGTAGTGCAATGGCGTGATCTCGGTTCCCCTCCACCTCCCAGGTTCAAGCGATTCTCCTGCTTCAGCCTCCCTAGTAGCTGGGATTACAGGCACACGCCACCACGCCCAGCTAATTTTGTATTTTTAGTAGAGATGGGGTTTCACCATGTTGGTCAGGCTGGTTTCAAACTCCTGACCTCAAGTGATCTGCCCACCTTGGCCTCCCAAAGTGCTGGGATTACAGGAGTGAGACACTGCACCCAGCAGGTAACTCTTTTTTACAGTTAACTACTATTATTTCATACTGTTTTCTTGGAGAGGGAGAGTCGATATGTCCCAGTACATTTTTTACCCCCAAGCGCCACCAAAACAACTCCCATCCATTGTTGTCTTGATTAACTTATCTGGTGAGGACAAGAAATCACTTGAACATGTAAAGAGAAAAGAATAAAGAGGGCAGAAAGGAGGAGGGGAGGAACATGAAGCATTTTTGTTTATAGTTGTTGGTATTCACATTTCATTGTTTACAAGGAGACGAGCATTCTTAGTATTATACTTCCTTTTATAATGATAAGTTGGAGCAAAACTCTCAAGATGAACATTTATCCTCCAGATTAAAAATAAATAGAAAGAAGACAAGTCAGAATAAAATCATGTTTGTGATTACAAAGAAATGTAAATCATGGCCTATATCTTGTCCTGCAGTTGCAGAGAAGAAAATGAGAAGGAAATCCTATTAGAGTCTTCCTCTACTTTGCTAGACTCAAACCCCTTCTTCCTCTGTCACCCTTGGTTATCAGGCTAAGTGGGAAGCTGGCCCATCTTCCAGGGTGTACTCAGGCTTATATAAGAATTCCTAGTATATCCCTCCACTGTAGGGTTGCCAAATGTAGCAAATATTTGGGACATACTTATACTAAAAGTTATTTTTTGTTTAATTCAAATTTATATGGATGTTCTGTATTTTAGATTCATTTTTTAGAGACAGGATCTCCCTATGTTACCCAGCCTAGAGTGCAGTGTCTATAAACAGACATGATCATGGTGCACTACAGCCTCAAAATCGTAGGCTCAGAGAATCCTCCCACCCCAGCCTCCTGAGTGGCTGGGACTACAGGCACCAGGCTGGATGTTCTGTATTTATCTGGCAACCTTAACTCCACCTCCATCCACCTTGACCCCAACCCCGGTGGCCCTTCAATTAGCAATGTTTGTCAAACTTGCTATCATAACAACCCATTCTGATGTAATAAACCCAGGGTCCATCCTGGGAACCTTTATTTTTAACAAGCACCCCAGGCAATTCTCAATACCAAATGAGTTTGGGAGGTTCTAGACTCCAGCATGGCACTGCTGAGACTAAGACCACGAGTTGAAGCCGGCTCCAGAGAGAGCACACCACCCCAACCCATGTCAGTATCCAACCCTCCAAGAACACACCCTATGCACATGGGCCCAAAACTCCATGCTCATCCATGTTGGCTATGTTTTCCTCTTACCCAGCCAAGCTCTCACTATACACACCCAAGAGCTCCAGTCCTCTAGGACCAAGGGGAAAGCCGAGCCCAACCAGTTGTTTTTCCAGGCACTGCCAGCTTGCCTGGAACAGCCAACTCAGGGGAGGAAGAAGAACAGAGGGCTCTCCAGGGTTTGATTATTTGACAAATTACCTACAAAATGAACCAGACAGTTCACCTTTGGTTTTTTGAAATCAATGTCCAAAGCATTTTCAGCAGTTAAACTTAGCCTATCCAGGGGAAGCCCTGCTCCTCTCAGGAACAAAATAGCTTTTATGTTCAGGTTACAGTCCAGGATTCCCACCTCCCATCCCTCCCTGGTCGCCACATTCTGTCCCACCCTTCCTTCTCTCCCTCCTCCCTCTTGCTCAGGGATAGTTGTAGTCCTTCACTAACCTCGGCCCCGCCTCCTTTCATGTTTATATGCCATTCTCCCAGGGAATATCTTACTGGACTTTCTACCTCCCTCCATTTGTTTTCTTTGGTCCTAGCTGCGCCCATTTCCTGGCTGACTGCACCCCTCATTCCTAGGCTGGTCCTACATCATGCTCTGATCTACCCTGCACCTTTCCCTCTGCCCTCCCCAGGCCTGCCAGGGGACAAGGAGCACAACAGTCACCCATAAATATTCTACATTTGCATCTTTGAAATCTGGTTATGTGACCTAAGGGCTTTGTCTGTTCAGGCCTCAGCCCACCTCAGCTGCATGGCTAGTCCCTATGCAGATCAAGAGGGATGAAAAACGGGGGATAGGGAGCAGGACAGACCCTCCAAGTAAGTTTTCTTTTTTCCCAGCTTCTCTGAGCCAGAGATGCCTGCATTTTCTCTTGCTTTGGGTTGGAAAGGAGGGAAGGAGGAAAAGGTGGAAGCACCCTTTGAGTGACACTAGGGCTTCTGGCCTGACGTTCCTCTGTTCCTGAAGGCTTTGGGCTACCCAAGGCCCCCTCCCCATTCAACTCTCCCTTCTTCCAGCATTCAGTTGCAGAATTGCAACTTCCTGGTAAAAGAAGCTTTAGTAATATCACGATGGGAAGAAGGAGGGCATAGCAAATGAGGAGGGAGCAGGCTACATCACACTGAGCAGCTGGCTCAGCCCAGAGGGGAGGAGAACCTGCGGGGGTGGAGGAGAGGGACTCATCCTAGCCCCAGGGAAGGTTTCATTTGCTAAATGAAGTCAGTGTGGCCCAGATGTTGGGCAGCTGCCTCTGGAAGCAGTTCCCGTGCTGAACGGCAAAGAGGCCAAAGCAACGTGCGGAGCTGGCCTCTGCTGCTCTGGCAGCCCTCCTGGCCGGTGATAAACACAGCCTCCCAGCTCCCGCCCCTCCCCCCAGCCGGCCAGGGAGGTTGCCTTTTTAGGAAACTCAGTGGATCTGGAAAAGAAGCAGAGAGACTGAGGGGCTGGATTGGAGTGGTCATAAAACTGGACAGGGCTGGGACTTGCTGTGGGACAGAGAGGACGCCTCAGGTAGCTGAGCCGCAGCCAGGCCAGGAACTCAGGTAACCACCTGCTGGCCGGGCCAGTGACTCAGCCTCAGACCCTATAATCACCGAATCTCTCCAACCACATTCATCTCCCACCCCCACCCCATCAGCTCTTGCCAGCTCCAAATTTCCATCCCAGCCACAAACACAGCCATTCCCTCAGACACACTCATTCCCTAGGGCCCCAGACACAACAAACCCTCTGCCTAGACACAACTAACCCTTTCCTGTCCCCCTTCCGTCCTCACCAAGTGGGCCCGGCTCCTTTCCTCAACACCTGTGAGAAGGAGGGAAGGAAAGAAGAAGAGAAAGAAAAATGTAAAGCCATGAGGCCCAATCGTCAAAAAGGGAAGAGAAAAGATCTTCTGACTAAACATCCACACACACAAGCACAAGATTCCTCTTCTATTTGCCTTTTTTAACCTCTAGGAAAAAGAAGTAAGCCAGCACCCCTCCCAACCCCATCTGTACCTATACCCCTTGCTGCCTCTCCTTTTGAGACCTGACACCTGCTTCCCTGGGATATTCCACCCCAAGAAATGCAAGCAATGGGCTGGGCATGGTGGCTCACACATGAAATCCCAGCACACTGGGAGGCCAAGGTGGGAGGATCTCTTGAGTCTAGGAGTTCGAGACCAGCCTGGGCAACATAGTGAGGCCCTGTCTCTACCAAAAAATTAAAAATAAACTATTTTTCTTAGGAAAAAAAGCAAGCAAAGTGTGAGAAAGGGCAGCAATGGTTACAGAGAGGACAGGAGGTCCAGCCAAACTGGCAGGGGCAAGGGGCTATGTGGTAGACTCGGGATAGTATTCCTAGCAACATCCCCATGACAGCTCCTCACCATCCATCAGTGGGAAAAATTCATCAAAGTTTTGCTTAGAAGGGACAAGGGGTACATGTATTCAAGAGGGAGGTGATAACTTCATGGGTCTGTTTGTGCACAAAAGCAGCTTAGTCTGGAGAAGAAACAAGGTCTGGTATCTGCTCCTTACCTCATCAGAGCACCAGGCACACATGGGGCTCACAGCCAGGCACTGCTGGCAGGAGCTCACACCTCGCGTGGTACAGATGTTGGGCCCTGCAACAGACAGACAAAGGCATTAGCACCAGATTTGGCTCAGTGAAGGTACTTACCTGCCCCATCCTTCCCAACTTTCCCAATGTCCAAGTTTACAGCTCTCAGGTGCACACAAACACACCCTAACCATACCACAGACATCTACCAAATACAGATTATTGGTAAGGAAGAAGGAGGAGGAGGAAAATCAGGAGAAACTCATCACCGCTCTCAACTGATGAGGCCATAGTGGTAACAAGTGATAGGGCAAGGCTCAGCCATGGACCCAAGTCTCAGATGGTAACTGATGGAAAGGCTTTAATTAACAACTTGTTTGACACCTACATTGTGCAAATGAAAATATCTCTGAGGCCCAGAAGAATGGCAATGTATTCCCTCTTCAGTCATTCTAGTGATATTCACAGCCACTACACAGGGGATCCAAGGCCCAGATGTACTGACATTAACACACAGCCTAAATACAGTGGGGCCGTGGAGGGCAGGGTGACTTCGGTGGCAGTCTCCCACTGACTGGCAAAAGAAAAGCAAATGTGAAATCTTCTCAAGCTTCTCAATGCATATGTCTTGGAATCCAACCATAAAATGCTCTAGGAGGAAGTGCAGAAATGTTAGAAAAGGCTGACCGATATACACTGAAAGAACATGGAATTTTAGAGTTGGAAGGTTTGTGCTTGAATTTTGAATATTCTTCTACTAACTACTTTATGACCTTGGGCAACTCAACTAGCCTCTATGGGATGACAATATCTGTCTCACAGGATTTGTACAAAAATTCAGTGAGGTAAGGGAAGCACTTGGTACACTATAAGGTGCTTCAAATGTGAACAGTCCTCATACTGTCAAAGGACACAGCAAAGGCTAGGAGGACGAGCAGGAACAACCAGGAAAACCAAAACCACCTTGAGAAGCTCAGCCAGGAAGCCAAACCCAGGCATCTGCTTAGACAGAAGCCACCGTCCTCTCTAATTGCCTAGCTCAGCATTCCTGCTCCCCCAGGTGAACCCTGCCTCCTGCAGTGCCTTAGGGAGGTTTTTTCCAATATAAGCAGCAGAATGTGAGGGATCTGTTCCTCCCCATGACCCAGTTACCCTGACAGCTCCTTCATGCAGTTTTCCAAAGGGACCTCTTTGCACCTAGCTGGTAAGACCAGCAAACGTATTTTGGAGAAATCAGCCTGACCATTGAGATGTTTTCCCAGTGTCCCCAAAACTTCTCATTTAGTGGTCTCCATTCATTTTATTACAGTGTGACTGAATTCCCTCCTTCCCAATGCCTGGACAAAAACACACTCAGAAAATGAGTGTATACACACAAACACACACACAATATTGTAAAGAAAAATTATGGCCGGGTGTGATGGCTCATGCCGGTAATTCCAGCACTTTGGGAGGACGAGGCAGGCGGATCACTTGAGTTCAGGAGTTTGAGACCAGCTGGCCAACATGGTGAAACGTCGTCTCTGCTAAAAAGTACAAAAATTAGCCGGGCATGGTGGTGTGTGCCTGTAGTCCTAGCTACTCAGAAAGCTGAGGCAAGATAATCACTTGAACCAGGGAGGCAGAGGCTGAAGTTAGGTGAGATCATGCCACTGCACTCCAGCCTGGGTGACAGAGTGAGACTCTATCTCAGAAAAAAGAAAGAAAGAAAGAGAGAAAGAGAGGAAAGAAAGAGAGAAAGAGAGGAAAGAAAGAAAGAAAGAGAGAAAGAGAGAGAGAGAGAAAGAAAGAAAGAAAGAAAGAAAGAAAGAAAGAAAGAAAGAAAGAAAGAGAAAGAAAGAAAGAAAGAAAGAAAGAAAGAAAGAAAGAAAGAAAGAAAGAAAGAAAGAAAGAAAGAAAGAGAAGGAAGGAAGGAAGGAAGGAAAGAAAGAGAAAGAAAGAAAGAAAGAAAGAAAGAAAGAAAGAAAGAAAGAAAGAAAGAAAGAAAGAAAGAGAAAGAAAGAAAGAAAAGAAAAGAAAAGAAAGGAAGGAAGGAAGGAAGGAAGAGAGAGAGAGAAAATATAAAATTTGGGAACAGGCAAAGAAATACAAATGTCCTTTCAATGTAATGCAGAGTGTTGACTAGCTGACCCACCATGCTTAGGGATTATCTGATTTTCTAAGAGTATTTACCTATTGTTTGGCTTCTATTAATCAGGATATTTTACAATACTGTAAGAGTAGATGTTGACCTATCGAAAACCATAAAAATGGAAATGATCACCACTGCACTCCAACCCCAGGCAATAGTGCGAGATTCTAAAAAAAAAAAAAAAAAAAAAAAAGGAAATGATTCGTGATGAGAACATTGTATATTATTCTTTAATTTAAAAAGAAAAAAAAATAGGCCGGGCACAGTGGCTCACGCCTGTAATCCCAGCACTTCGGGAGGCCGAGGCAGGCGGATCACGAGGTCAGGAGATCAAGACCATCCTGGCTAACATGGTGAAACCCTGTCTCTATTAAAATACAAAAAATTAGCTGGGCATGGTGGTGGGCGCCTGTAGTCCCAGCTACTCGGGAGGCTGAGGCAGGAGAATGGTGTGAACCCAGGAGGCAGAGCTCACAGTGAGCCGAGATAGCACCACTGCACTCCAGCCTGGGCGAGAGCGAGACTCCGTCTAAAAAAAAAAAAAAAAAAATAGCCCAGGTGAGGTGGCTCATGCCTGTAATCCCAGCACTTTGGGAGGCCGAGGCAGGTAGATCACCTGAGGTCAGGAGTTCAAGACCAGCCTGACCGACACGGTGAAACCCTGTCTCTATTAAAAATACAAAAAATTAGCCAGGCATTGGGGTGGGCGCCTGTAATCCCAGCTACTTGGGAGGCTACTTGGGAGGGGCAGGAGAATCACTTGAACCTAGGAAGCAGAGATTGCAGTGAGCCGAGATCACACCACTGCACTCCACCTGGGTGACAAGAGCGAGACTCCGTCTCAAAATAAATAAACAAATAAGTGTTTGCTGTTTAAGCCACCCAGTTTATGGCATTTTGTTATAGCTGCTAGAGCTGGCTAACATAACATTTTAATCTAATCATGATCATATTGTGGAGTACAAGGTAAATTATTTAGATAAGAGAACAATGTATATTACTCTTATCCAACAACAATACCAATGATTTCTGTCTGATAGAAAAGGTTATTCCCCACAGGTTAAGGTTTATTGCCTTGTAGAATATTAACCAATTTTGAATCTATTCACTAATTCATTTTAGCATTCCTTCGACTGATCAACTATAAATCTCCCTTCTTTGAAATTCCTTTTGAACTACTCCTAATGTCTTACTGGTTCTCTCATTATTAAGTTGAATAAAATCTTTTACACATGTTCCCTTTATATTTGTGTAGAATTCATACTTTTAACTCCGTAAAAATCATATATACTTTAACAGTATCCATGTCAGGACCTTACTGGGGGGCAGGGAGGTCTAACAGAATGGGTACACACAATGAGTAGACTGTCATCCTAATTGAGTCACCCACTGATAATGTGGCCATGCGTAAATCATTTAACTCCTCTCAGCCTCCATTTCTTCAATTCTAATATTCCTACCACATCATAATTATTTATGTGTCTACCTTAACAACACTGCCACCCTATAGATTTTAAGTCCCTTGAGACCTGCTCTGCCTTGCCCAACTCAGCTACATTTCTTACCCAGTGGAGATGCTCAGTAAATATGCATTGGGGCAAAATGAAAGGTAGGGGAATAGATGAAGTTTTGCTTTGCTTTTTTAAGCAACTGAGCTCATTTTTCAAAATTATGCATAGAATTCCAATATAAAACATGTAAATGGGTTACAACAGTTCCTCAGGCAATTTAAACTTTCATTGTTCTCCCAAAAACCCTTGATTACATGTGGAACCCTTGAAGCACCTCCTGGAAGCCCCAGGTCTCCTCAGAGCCTTGAGTCCATCTAACTTCAAAGGCCTCGCCCAACTTTAAAATTCTACAAGTGGGATGCCATTATAAGCCCATGGGTAACCTCTGGGGCTCCACTCTCCGACTTGACTACAACTTCAGAGTGTAAGTGTGAGGACTGTGAGTGGGAATGATGACACTGGTTCCAAGCCTGGCCTTAAAGCATCAAGGTCACCTCTGAGGTGCGGCAGCCCTGAGCCATGCAATGTCTATAATGAAAGAAAAGTAGCTGCTAGTTTCAGGATTCCTGAATGTTCACAACAAAAAATGCAACCCAAGACTTCTCCCTGCATGAGCTGCCTGGCCATCTCTTAGCCCTATCATATTGTGGTATACAAGGTAAATTACTTAGATAAGAAAACAATGTATATTATTCTTATCCAACAACAATACCAATGATTTCTGTCTGATAGAAAAGGTTATCCCCACAAGTTAAGGTTTATTGCCTTGTAGAATATTAACCAATTTTGAATCTATTCACTAATTCATTTCAGCATTCCTCTGATTGATTGCTGTCTTCCCAGGCAGATGTGGACATAGCCTCTCTTTTTCCCCTATCAGAAGACTTCTGAGAGGAGCACAGCCTGAACTATTTTAGGTATCTCCCTCCCTTTCTGGAGTTTCCATGGGAATTGGCATGCAAAGGGGTAATTCTGGACATAAATGCCATTGATATTCACAAGAGAGAGAAGCACAAGGAGACATCAAGAAAGGTTAGAAGAAGGAAGAGGACCATGGGAGGTATGGGCACTGATATGGTTTGGCTGTGTCTCCACCCAAATCTCATCTGAACTGTAGTACCCATAATCCCTACATGTCACGAGAGGGACCCAGTGGGAGGTAACAGAATCACGGGGATGGTTACCCACATGTTGCTGTTCTCCTAATAGAAAGTTCTCACAAGATTTGACGGTTTAATAAAAGGCTTTTCCCCCTTTTGCTCAGCACTTCTCCATCCTGCCGCCATGTGAAGAAGGATGTGTTTGCTTCCCCTTCCACCATGATTGTAAGTTTCCTGAGGCCTTCTCAGCCATGTAAAACTGTGAGTCAACTAAACCTCTTTCTTTTATAAATTACCTGGTCTTGGGTATGTCTTTATTAGCAGTGTGAGAACAGACTATTACAGTACATTGGTAATGGTAGAATGGAGTGCTGCTATAAGGATACCAAAAATGTGAAAGTGACTTTGGAACTGAGTAACAGGCAGAAATTGAAACAGTTTGGAGGACTCAGAAGAAGACAGGAAAATGTGGGAAAGTTTGGAGCTTCCTAGAAACTTGGAGGGCTCAGAATACAGGAAGATGTGGTAAAGTTTGGAACTTCCTAGAGACTTGTTGAATGACTTTGACCAAAATGCTGATAGTGATATGGACAATGAAGTCCACACTGAGGTGGTCTCAGAGGAGATGAGGAACTTATTGGGAACTGGAGTAAAGGTCATGTTTGCTATGCTTTAGCAAAGAGACTGGCAGCATTCTGCCCCTGACCTAGAGATCTGTGGAATATTGAACGTGAGAGAGATGATTTAGGGTATCTGTCAGAAGAAATTTCTAAGCAGCAAAGCATTCAAGGGGAAGCAGAGCATAAAGGTTTGGAAAATTTGCAGGCTGACAATGTGATCGAAAAGAAAAACCCATTTTCTGTGGAGAAATTCAAGTCAGCTGCAGAAATAAGTAACTAGGAGCTGAATGTTAATTACCAAGACAATGGGGAAAATGTCTCCAGGGCATGTCAGAGACCTTCATGGCAGCACCTCTCATCACAGGCCCAGAGGCCTAGGAGGAAAAAATGTTTTCCTGGGCCAGGCCCAGGGTCTCCCTGCTATGTGCAGCCTAGGGACTTGGTGACCTGCATCCCAGCCACTCTAGCCATGGCTAAAAGTGACCAATTTAGAGCTCGGGCCATAGTTTCAGAGGATGCAAGCCCCAAGCCTTGGCAGCTTCCACGTGGTGTTGAGCCTGCAGGTGAACAGAAGTCAAGAATTGACGTTTGGGAATCTCTGCCTAGATTTCGGAGGATGTATGGAAACACCTGGATATCCAGGCAGAAGTTTGCTACAGGGCAAGGCCCTCATGGAGAGCCTCTGCTAGGGGGGTGCACAAGGGAAATATGGGTCGAGGCCCCCACATAGAGCCCCCTCTCCTTGGGCACTGCCTAGTGGAGCTGTGAGAAGAGGACCACCATCCTCCTGACCAGAATGGTAGATCCATTGACAGCCTGCACCATGTGCCTGGAAAAGCTGCAGACCTTCAACGCCAGCCCATGAAAGTTGCTGGTAGAGAGGCTGTACCCTGCAAAACCACAAGGGTGGAGCTGCCCAAGGCCATGGGAGCCCACCTCTTGCATCAATATGACTTGGGTGTGAGACATGGAGTCAAAGGAGATCGTTTTGGAGCTTTACAATTTGACTGTCCTGCTGGATTTCAGACTTGCATGGGGCCAGTAGCCCCTTTGTTTTGGCCAATTTCTCCCATTTGGAATGGCTGTATTTACCCAATGCCTATACTCCCATTGTATCTAGGAAGTGACTAATTTGCTTTCAATTTCACAGTCTCATAGGCAGAAGGGACTTGCCTTGTCTCAGATGAGACTTTGGACTTGGACGTTCGGGTTGATTCTGGAATAAGTTAAGATTTGGGGGAAGTGTTGGGAAGTCATGATTGTGTTTTGAAATGTGAGGACATGAGATCTGGGAGGTGCTAGTGGTGAAATGATATGGTTTGGCAGTGTGGCCCTTGCCCCACCCCCCCTATCTCCTCTTGAATTGTAGTTCCCATAATCCCCAGGTGTTGTGGGAGGGACCTGATGGAAGGTAATTGAATCATGGGGGCAGTTACCTCCATGCGGCTGTTCTCATAATAGTAAGTGAGTTCTCATGAGATCTTATGGTTTTATAAGGGGCTTTTCTCCCTTTTGCTTGGCACTTATCCTTCCTGCCACCATGTGAAGAAGGACGTGTTTGCTTCACCTTCCACCATGATTGTAAGTTTCCTGAGGCCTCCCAAGCCATCTTGAACTGTGAGTCAATTAAACCTCTTTCCTTTATAAACGACCAAATCTTGGGTATGTTTTTATTAGCAGCATGAAAATGAACTAATACAGACACTGTCAGATTACTTTTTAGGACTTTTCCCAGTCTATCTATTAACCATCCATTTATTCTCAAATTAGCATTTCCCTATGAGTCCTTGATTTCCCTATGAGTCTCTATGAGCCACAATAGGAAGATTTGCAAGATACAAAATAAATAACAGCAGGTCCCTCCCAGTGAACCAGTGGTCTCTGACCCCAGAGGATAAAATGAGGTGCCAGGATTTGTTCTTTAGGAAGTCATGCCTGGAGAGTCGTGGTTACCCAGTCCCTTTATCCACTCTTTTTAATGAATCACAGATTGATTTCATGAGAACCAATGAACCCCCCATATTACCCCCAACCAAGTCCTGCTACCCAGACAGTTCCCTGGAATTCAGTGGTTAAAAGTGACTGACTCATCAGAAGTCTCTGCACTGGGCCCATGCTGATTCAATGAGTTGTTGCTCTGAGCCCACTACTCCCTCCTGAACATGTGGAAGAAGTTTGGGCCTCTATTTCAAGTCATTCATAAAGCCTATGTTCCTGCTCATTCTCTGGGGCCCAGACTCAGTCCTGCTAAAGTGGGAATCTTCACCATAATGTCACTTAAAGAACAAACAACTCCTACCTCCTACCACCCCTTTCCTCTGACAGGTTAGCCAGAGCCGGGGACAAGGTGGATTGACCCCAGTCTTCACAGGGTGGTTGTAAGGATGAAATAAACCAAACCCTGTAAAACTCTAGCACAACAGCTGGAACACAGAAAGTACTCAATAAATGCTGCTGCTGCTGCTGCTATAATTTATATTGGTTTTATTGTTGTTTTTATCCTGAGTCTCAGGTTGTTTAGGGCAGGTGAATACTTTTTTTTCCTTGATGACATCATTCTAGGGGATACTAGACATGAAGTTTAGTATGCCCTGAGCAGAAGGAGTGGTGGGAGTGTGCAGCCAGAAAGTATCACACCAGGGTAAAATGTTTAATTGTCAGATGTGGGTTAGGAATATTAGTGATTAGTGATTAGTTAGAATTCTAAATGGGGTTAGGAATATTAGTCTTCGAAAATCCAGGCTTATGCCTGTAATCCCAGCATTCTGGGAGGCCAAAGCAGGAGGACTGCTTGAACCTAGGAGTTGGCGACTAGTCTGGGCAACATAGTGAGACCCCCATCTCTATGAAAATTTTTTAAAAAATTAGCTGGGCATGGTAGCATGCACCAGTAGTCCCAGCTACTCAGGGGGCTGAGGCAGGAAACTCAGCTGGGCCTGGGAAGTTGAGGCTGCAGTGAGCTGTGATCGTGCCACTGCACTCCAGCCTGGGCAACAAAGTGAGACCCTGCCTCAAAAAAGTTTTTTGAAAATAAAAATTTTAATCCAATCAAGACCAGCCAAGAAGTTTGCCTGGAAAGTAGAAGTAGAAAGTTGTGGTTTGGTACATCAGCTTGAATCACAGAACCAGAAGAGAGACAAAGGGTGGGAAAAATGAAGGAACAAAGGAAACAAGGGAGGGAATTGGATCCAGTGGAAGTCATAATGCGTCAATGGGGGCTATTTTGAGGACATGTTGTCCAATGAGACAGGATGTTGGACTGTAGGAACAGGCCACCCTAATGAGGACAGGGGACTACAGGAGAGGGCTAAGTCAGAGTGAGAGGTGTTTATCGAGAAGGGAGGATGATCTGCAAACACTATGGACATCTATCACTCTGCCAGAAGGGAATTCTAATCTGGGTCCCCAGCCCTGCCACTGACCTTTGACTGGTCACTACCCAATTAGGTCCATGGGGACAGTGGGTGACTCACATGGTGCCTCACTGTAGTCACCTGGTCGTGTGACTCATGAAAAAACAAAACATCTCATGCTTACTGTCCTACAGAGGCACAAGTGGTTTCTCTAGAGCAAGTGGCCAAGAAAGTTTATTTTAATTTTGTTCCTTCCTTAAATGTAGCATCAGCTAAGTAACTCAAAGAAGGAGGAGACAAAGAGGTGGAGTTTAAGGTAACGCACACCTCTGTGCTCGAGCAAAAAGCTCCAGTAAGCTGTAGGGAATCCAGGCAACCATATTTCATCAAATCTAACACTGTGGATATAGTATATATCCTGATTTCAGAGATTTAAAACTGTTTTTAAGTATATCAGAGCCAGTTAAATATGGTATTTAACATTGGAAAATATTTGTGTATAATTTGCCTCCATCAATATTAAGACGTGTTCTAAGTTGGCTTATGTCCCCAAAAAAGATATGTTGAAGTCCTTACCCCAGTGCCCATGACCATGACCTTACAGAGAAATCAGGTCTTTGCAGATGTAACCAATCCATGTCATTAGGGTGGGCCCTAATCCAACATGACTGATGTCCTTATGAGAAGAGAAAAACACCACATGAAGACAGAGACACACAGAGAGAATACCACGTGAAGCAGAGATTGAAGTGATGCATCCAGAAACTAAGGAACACTAAAGATTACCAGCCAACACCAGAAGCTAGGAAGGAGGAATGATTCTACCCAGAGTCTCAGAGGGACTACGGGCCTGCTGACACCTTAATTTCAGATTTCTAGCTTCCAACAAGAATGAATTTCTGTTGTTTTGTGCCACCCAGTTTGTGGTGCTTTGTTACAACAGCCCTAAGAAACTAATACAAAATGGATTTGCATCTCCATCATTTATATGGCATGATTTTGAAGAACATTGCCATGAAATACTTGGCATGATTGAAAAAAGCCAGCATGAAATGAAATTTTTGGTGCATTTAATCCACGTATGGATAAGGTTTGAAAAGCGGTTACTTTAGCTGTACAGTTTTCTACCTGTATATATCAGTGGTGTCAGTAGTCATTGATTCATTCATTCATTTACTCGACAAATGTTCATTGAGCATCTACCCGTGCCAGGCACTCTCTTAGGCACTGGAGACACACTGATTAACTAAACAGAGTCCCTGCTCTCGTGAAGCTTACATTTTAGTGAGAAAGATGATAACAAAAAATACACAACAAAAATGCACAATTTCTAACAGTGGCAAATGCTGTAAGAAAATAAAGCAGGATAAAGGAATAGCAAGCAATGAGGGGAAGGACTCTCCTTTAGAGCATAGAGAGAAGGTCTCTCTATGGAGCTGACATTTCAAATGACGTTTAAGAGTGAATCATGGGAAGATCTAAGGCACAGACATTCCGGAAAGAACCCAAGACAAGATCTGGATGGACATCAGCCTGTTAAAGAAATAGCAGGCAGAGAGAGGGAAAGGAGGAAGAGAGAAGCACAGAGGAGCTTAGAGGAGCAGTTAGGGACCAGAACACTAGGAAGCTATAGGCCATGGTAGACAGTGTGGCTTTTTTCTCCACATAGTGGGAAGCCACTGAGGAATCTGAGCAGAGGTGAGTGAAAAAAGATCATCCTGACTGCTGAGTGGAAGACAGAAAGAAGGGAAGCAAAAAGGAAAGAGACTTATTATTCAATTAGAAATGTACTAAAATAATCCAGGCAACAGATGGCAGCGGATTTGGATGGTAGCGGAGTCAATGATGTGATCAGACTCTAGATACGTTCCATCTAAAGACTTGCTGATGGATGACTCATAGGGCATGAGGGTGTGAACAAATGTGAACCTGAAAGAGCCAGTCCTTCAAGATAGATCCGGAGTGGCTAAGTGGGCCTAAATTTTAAATAGAGCAAAGCTGCCATTTGCTGACTAGAGGTCACAACCCACTCTGAGTTCCCTGAAAATCAACACCTCTGTTCAACTTTGGAACCCCAGAGCTAACCTAAAATAACCAGTCAGGGCTCTGCTGCCTTGACCAGTCAGGCCTCAGTTGTTTCAACCAAACAGAACTAAGCAAGTTGGAATTGTTCATTTGCATAAGTGGACCTCATCAGGAACCCGGGCAGGAACTTACATTATAAACTCCCAATTCTGACACCAACAACTGAGTTTCCCCAGTTTGCAAACTGTTCATTGGAATAAAGTCTTTCCTCCCAATTCCTTTTCAGAGAACTTTTGTTCACAAGGAAAAGACAGGAAGGATTTTTGTCTGACCAAGTGGATTCCCTGTAGACAAAGTTCAAATGTCTTGACCACTGGCCATATCCTTTCATTGACCCTTCATGCTGTAAGAAAATAAAGCAGGATAGGCCGGGCATGGTGGCTCACACTGTAATCTCAGCACTTTGGGAGGTCGAGGCGGGCAGATCACCTGAGGTCAGGAGTTCAAGACCACCCTGGCCAACATGGCGAAACCCTGTCTTTACTAAAACTACAAAAATTAGCTGGGCATAGTGGTGCACGCCTGTAATCCCAGCTACCTGGGAGGCTAAGGCAGGAAAATTGCTTGAACCTGGGAGGCGGAGTTTGCAGTGAGCCAAGATCGTGCCACTACACTCCAGCCTGTGAGATGGAGTGAGACTCTGTCTCAAAGGAAAAAAAAAGGGCAGGGAATAGCAAGCAATGAGGGAAGGAGTCTCCTTTAGAGCATGTGGTCAGGAGAGGTCTCTCTGTAGAGCTGACACTTCAAGATGATGCTAATGGGAAAATCTAGGGCAGGTACTGTCCTTGTAAATGAAGCCAGATTATGTCTGGTTATCATCTCCAATGAGGTTAATTAGGTTGTCATGTGCTGAAAACTGCATAAAGCTCATCCCAGGACAGTGCCCTGTCTTCTCTAAGGTCATGGTCTAAAATTAACACCCAGCTCCTGAGAAATGTGGTAAGGCAGGGGCAGTAAAACAACAGACATGGTGGCTATGGCAGAAACAGCATGCAAAGCAGCAGGAAACCTCATGTCTAAAGCCATCTTTGCCCTTCCTCTGACCATATGACCTCAAACACATCCCTTCATCTCTCTGGTGCTCTCTCTAAGGCCCAGTGCCTCTTTGAGTCTATGTCACATTTGTAGTCAAGAAATTATAACTGCTCTGTAATATTTAACGGGTCTAACCAGCCACATCAGCCAAGCACTGGAGACTCCAGACAGCTGCTTCCTTTCCCCAGTGCTCCCAAGTTGTTAGGATTAAATGACATAACACACATGAAAGAACCCTCTATAGCGAATGCTCAATAAATGTTCATTTCCTTCCCCCTTACTTTCACTCTAGTCACTTCCTACACCAGGAATCCCCATCCCCTCCCCTCCACCTCAAGGTCAGATGTGAAAGGGCCCTTTGTCTCTAACAGGATATAGTGAAGAAATCACTTTGGGCAGGAGACAAGAGCCCCCAGGGAGAGACCCAACCAATGCCACTGAGCCAGTTGTATGATCTTGGACAAGTCACTTCACTTCTCAGAAACAACCTTTTTGCTTTTTGGTAAAACAAACAGGGGTCAAATTAGATGATCTTCAAGGTGCTGCCAGTCCTGGAAGTATCCACTCTTCCAGCCAGAAAGCATCGGCAGGTGGACTCATACCCCAGGAAGCCTAGCAACCCAAGACATAAGAACCCGGAAGCAGTGCACAAGTGGCCATTTCTTCCTGATGGCCTGATGTCTCACTCAAACACTACATCTCAAGAGTTCTGGAAAATTTTATTAGCATCGACCCCACCTCTCATCTGACTCATTCAGTATACAGAAGCAGGTCTGTACCAAGCTGTCCGAGGCTCAGTCCAGGAGTGCCCTATTGGTGACCTCCTTGGCATCCTGCTGTCCAGTTCTGCAGCCTTCCTCCCCCAGCTCATGTGTTATGGGTGTGGACAGCAGGCCGTGGTGCTATCACCGTCCTTACTGCCAGCCTGTCTTGGTAGGAAAGCAAACTGGTTCAACCGTTTTGGAGGACAAATTGACAACATCTATTAAAATTTAAATTTAAAATATGCATGCCCTTCAACCCGCCAACTTTTGTTCAAGAAATTAAGTCTGTAGAAACACTCAAACGAAGGTGCATAATAAATGAATAAGGATATCCCCTGCAGCTTTATTTGTAGTAGCAAATAATTGGGAATGACCCCAATGTCTGCCAACAGGGAATTGGTTAAGTAAATTCTGATATATCCATATAACAAACAGTATGCCTTATGGCTAGAATTAGAGCTCTTGGGATAAATAATGGAAAGCCATAAACTGACATAAAAAGATGCCTAGAGTATATTATTAAGAGACAATGGGCCAGGTGCGGTGGCTTATGTGTGTAATCCCAGCACTTTGGGAGGCCAAGGTGGGTGGATCACCTGAGGTAAGGAGTTCAAGACCAGCCTGGCCAACATGGCCAAACCCTGTCTCTACTGAAAACACAAAAATTAGCTGAGCGTGGTGGCAAATGCCTGTGATCCCAGCTACTCGGGAACCTGAGGCAGGAGAATGGCTTGAACCCAAGAGGCAGAGGTTGCAGTGAGCCAGGATTGCGCAACTGCACTCCAGCCTGGGCGACAGAGAAAGACTCTGTCTCAAAAGAAAAAAAAAAAAAAAGATCCTATTATTGATTATCCTATTTGAGAAATAACAATAATGATAAATAATTATATATGTTGACAAATACATAGGAAAAAACTCTGCAGTAACTATCAACAGTGGTTATCTTTAAAGACAAGACTACAAGGAACTGGTACTTGTACTTTCTGCATTATATTTCTGAGCTGCCTTTTTTTTTTTAATAATAAGCTTAATTCCTTTTATAAGCTAAAAGAAAATTAAAGCTAATTTGAAATGTCCTCTGTTCTGCCTCCCTGTAGACATTTGCATTGATTTAAATGTAGGCTCCCCAGAGTCTGCTGGGCTTTCTACAAACTGCACCTTCAGCATCAAAACCTCTTGGAATGGCAAACTTAGTAGGAACATAAGAATGAGCTTTGGGGTATGAGTTGCATGAGGAGATGCTGGTCAAGGGATATGAATTTTCAGTTAGACAGGAGAAATAAGTTCAAGAGATCCACTGTACAACATGGTGACTAAAGTTAATAACCATATGTCATCTACCTGAAAATCGTTGAGTGGAGATTTTTAAGAGTTCTCACCACAAATAAATGATAAGTATGTATGTGAGGTAATGCGTATGTTATTTAACTTCATTTAACCATTCCACAATGTGTACGTATTTCAAGACATCATGTTGCACATCACAAATATATATTTTTATTTGTTAATTTTAAACAATAATAATAATAATAATGAAAGAGAATGGAGAAAAAAAGGAGTAAACTTTGTCAGGCCCACTCTCACAGCCTTCAAGAACTGCCCAGGACAGTATGGTCTGTTCTCAACTTGTGGAAGTCCCAGGAAGGAAACACCAGCCTCCCCTCCCCTGGGGATTGGTCAAATATGCTCCTTGCAGGCGGCTCCAGCAAAAGGTCAATCTGGAGTTCAACAAGCGCGATGGCTAAAGTTGGGGTTTGGAGCCATCAGTGGATCTCATAGACCCAGGTTTCTCTATCCAAAAATTCCATTAGCAAAGAGATGCAGGGTTGACTACAGGGACTTTTTAAGTGGCTACTGAATGTGTCTTTTGCCAAGCTTCTGGAGCTCTCTTCTAGTGCAAAGTTTTTCAAGCTTGATTTTAACAGCAGGATCTTCTTTTTTTCCCAAAGAAATCCTTACATGAAATCCAAATTGTTAATTAGTTAAAAGAGTTCCAGTTGAAGGTGGTGGGGAGGGGCAGAAGCACACTGAAGTATCTCCCTTCATCTTCTCTGTCCCACTTTGCAGCCCCTGGGACAGCAAGAGACTGAAGCCTAAAGGTAAGGTGACTTGTTCAAAGTCACCCAACAAGCTGATGAAAAAGCCTGCAGAACTGTGAATCAAATGTAGGTTTCTTAATTCCAGATACATTGTTCTTTCCGCACTGAGGTTTTTTCTATATGAAAGAAAGTACTATATATCACGGGTTTAAGTAAAGGAATACACACACACGCGCGCGCACACAAACACACACACACACAAAGAATCATAAATGTGAGGGGAAAATGTCTAAACAGAACACACCACCTGATTAATATGAACATTATAGAGGAATAGAATTGGAAGGGAACCAGCAATTTTAATGACTGACAATGATCCTATGTGGATGAACCTATTTGAGAAATAACAATATTTGTTTTGTTTTGTTCTGTTTTTTGAGGCGGAGTTTTGCTCTTGTTGCCCAGGCTGGAGTGCAATGGTGTGATCTCTGCTCACTGCAAACTCTGCCTCCTGGGTTCAAGCGATTCTCCTGCCTCAGCCTCCCGAGTAGCTGGGATTACAGGCATGCATCACCATGCCCAGCTAATTTTGTATTTTTAGTATAGATGGGGTTTCTCCATGCTGGTCAGGTTGGTCTCAAACTCCTGACCTCAGGTGATCCGCCCGCCTGGGCCTCCCGAAGTGCTGGGATTATAGGCAAGAGCCACCGCGCCTGGCCGAGAAATAACAATATTTGCTATTTTGACTTTTTTAAGATGAATATCACCTCATTCTTTCTCCTTCTCTCCTTGAATATTTAAACATCTTCACTAACTGAACTAAGAAACTGAACTAACTCAACTATAAAACAGAGAGAGTGGGGTGAGTAAATAGTCTTTTCATGGGAACATGACAGAAAAACAGAAGACATCTAGTGTTACATCTAGTGTTAGAATTTGTCTAGCAGGCTTTCTGGTTTGGCCAAAAAGCCACCCACCCTCCCAAAAAAAGAGGAAAAAAAAAAAAAAGTCAAGTGGGTTGTTTTTTCAGAGATGCTACCAAAAATGTAAAAAGGTAGAATAGCCGCAGGTTTACTCAACAACTTCTGGCTCCAAGCAGCATGACATACAATATTTGGCCACAAAATATCTGTTACTCCTATGAGCAAGAATAATAAGTGTTGGTTGCTACAAAATCCTCTCTAATATCCTGAAGTCTTTAACTACTTAGCACATGGAAAATCTAATGGCTTATATATAGCCAAATACATCTATCCAATTAGAAAATTTAGAAACTGAAAGTGGGTAGCACCTTCAAGGTTTAATAGATCCAGTCCCAATGCTTTCAGGGGTAACTGTTCCAACACTGAGGAAGATGGAGTGGCCTCAGACAATGTCTTAGAGTTACTGATAGATGCAGCATCATAGATGAACCCCAAATGTATTATGCTAAGTGAAAGAAGCCAGACTGAAAGTCTATACACCACATGATTTCATTTATATGACATTTTGCAAAACAGAACTGCAGGGACAGGAAACCGATCAGTGGTTGCAACGGATGAGGGTTGAGGGTAGGATATCAATTACAAAAGAGCTGGGGGGTACCTGGCACAGTAGCTCATGCCTGTAATCCCAACAGTTTGGGAGGCCGAGGTGGGCAGATTGCCTGAGCTCAAAAGTTCGAGACCAGCCTGGGCAACATGGTGAGACCCTGCCTCTATAAAGAAAAAGAAGAAAAAAAAAAAGAGCTTGGGGGAACTTTGGGGGATGATGGAAATATTCTGTATCTTGATAATGGCAATGGTTACTTGACTGTATGCATTTGTCAAAATTCATAGAACTGTACGTACTAAAAAGGGTGAATTTTACTGCACATAAAATTATACCTGAATTACCTAACCAAAAAAAAAAAAAAAAAAGAGTGTTTCTAGTGAGACTGTGTGCATGGACAGAAAGGCAGATGCTATCACTTTTTTGCTGGAGAGTTTCATGTTTCAATAAATGCCAGCAGTTCCCACACGGGGAATAGGCAGTTCCCCTAAACAGAGTCATTTCCCTGCTCCCACCTTCATTTCCACTAGTGGCCTGAGCTCCATCAGGTACAATGAAGATCCCACTCAGGAAGGGCCAAGGTTCAGGAAGAGGGAGCAGAGGTGACGGGGTGGAGCAGCAGGCCCACTCTGTGGGCAGCAGAGAGGGCTGGGTAAAACCACGCGGTTCATCCCTGAAGCTGCTCAGTCACTCCCTTGGTTAATTATCTGTCTGCTGATTCATGAGTTGTGGTTCCTGTGGGCATGCTTCCTGGAGATTTCTGCCAACAAGGGAAGAAGGGTTCTTGGGACTGGGAGGGGATGATAACCAGAGATCCCAAGTAGGGTGGGAAGCTTCAGAGGAGAAATTTCTATCAGAAAATTCTAGAGTCATAGCCAGACTCCCCCTCCTCACTGTGGTGTGCTTACCCCATCTTATGGTCTTCCCAGGAGACCTCTGTCACTCCTCACCTTTGCCCTCACACCCACACGTCTAAGGGGGAGAAAGGAGAATGTTGCCCTTCTACTGGCTCCTCCCAGGAAGAAAAAAAAAAAAAACACAGACACTTTACAGAGGATCCCTTGAGTTTTTCACACTCTCAGATCACAGGTCTAAATGGTGCAACAGTGCAGCAGCCCAAATGCCCAAAGAATTCAAAATCTTGGCTATGTTTTAATACCCTCCAGATTATCCAAACAGACCACTTGAGGATCTTATATGAATGAGTGCAAATATTCAAACATTGGGTTTCTTAAAGAGAGGCACATCATCTATAGATGCCTTTTCATAGCATTCCATAGATATTCATTTTGCTGCCTATGTGCCAGGCAGTGGGCATAGAGTATTGAACAAAATAGACATGTCCCTCTCCTCATGGAACTTGAAATCTTATAGATCCTTTTATCTTCCCCTTTTTTCAGATACGGGGCTTGAGGTTTTCTCATGGGTAAAGCAAATGTATAAGCCTTTTTCCTCCTTGGCTGCTTCTGTGGATTCTTGCCGGGTTAGAGTAGCTGAGATACGCCAAGTCAGCAATAAGGAATAAGTTGAAATAAGAGGGACCCCCTCTCACATATGTGTAGGGAAAGGGACCCCATCAATTTCATTCTGAAAGCCTGCATAGTGCTTATGCATGAAGCGGTAACAGCTTTTGCCTCCAATACATGGTAGATAGCATGGATAGGAAGAATAATGACAATAGTAGTTGTCATTTATTAAATACTTATTGTGTGCCTCTGTTTCATTTAATCAGCATAATCATAGGCATTGTTTCCTCCACCTTACAAATGAGGAAACTGAGGACTCAAGAGATTAGGTAACTTATTTAAGGCCACAGAGCCTACAGGAGACAAAGTCAAGAATCAAACCCACATCTTACTGGTTTTAAACCATAGCTCTCTCTTTCCGAAGCCAACAAGCCTTCCTCCTGTGTTTCTCCAGGACCTGAGGATTCCTGCAGAGGGCCCCAACTGGAGAGTTTCTAGGATATAAACTCCAAAAGAGAAATAAACACCCCAGCTTAGACCTAATTAGGTCAGAATAAAAACCTAAACACGAGGAAGACACAAAACCCATACTTCCTGGGTGAAGCTAAAAAGATCACCTTCGTACATAAAATAAAAAACTTGATGCTATCCTCAATCAACCTCTGTTCTCCCCAAAGCAGACTCTACTACCCTGGGACAACCTCTCTGTGCCACTCCCACACCCACTCAGCTCTTTCTGTGCCCCTTCGACACTTGGAGTCCCAACCCAACTGTCCTACTCTCATCCCACCATCTGCTTCCCCAGGGATCTGATGACCCTGCCACCAACACTGGGATGGCAGATATAAATATAGGAGAAACTACTTTGCAGAGTTGGGGGCGGGGTATTACTCTGGAAGTCTGACTTTAGAGCCCCTGCCCTTAAACACTACTGTATGCTGCTTCTCAGAGAGTGCGGGGCTAGCCCAGCCCAACCCATCACCACTTCTCGAATCGTCCCAATCACAAGATTAATCTGTGAACAGATCACCTAAGGATTTTTTTTTTTAATTTTTAGTAGAGATTAGGTCTCACTATGTTGCCCAAGCTGGTCTCGAACTCCTGGGCTCAAGCAATCCTCCTACCTCCACTTCCCAAAGTGCTGGGATAACAGGCATAAGCCACCGTGCCTGACCAGATATCTTAAAGGATCTTTCAACGCAAACATAGGTATGTCAATGCAGTGGAATCCAATACACTCCAAAGTGAATTTGGAATACTGTGAATGTGAAAATTTTTTAATGACAGCAAAAATTGTTGTAAGTGCATGGAGGCAAGCATCTCATCCTGGACAGGGAAAGCATATCTTTTTTTTTTTTTTTTTTTTTTTTTGACTGAGTTGCCATGGTAGATTTCTCCATTCCCTGCATCTGATCCAAGGCTCCACATGTCCGAGGGCAGAATGCTGGAGATTCCTATTTCTGTGTCATAGTCATCAGACTGCTCACTGCACTCGAACACTATCAGCTGATCTGTTTTAGTCCCTGTCACATAGGAAATTCAGCAATAACCACTGCAATATTCCCCTCGCATCAACTGTAATCCCTCCTTCAAGATATCCTTGGCCAGGCGCAGTGGCTCCCGCCTGTAATCTCAGCACTTTGGGAGGCCGAGGCAGGTGGATCACAAGGTCAAGAAATCGAGACCATCCTGGCCAACATGGAGAAACTCCGTCTCTCTAGCGAGAGTCCATCTCAAAAAAAAAAAAAAAAAAAGATATCCTTGCCCTGTCCAGGATGAATTACACGTCTATACATACACAGAAGAGTCTTGAAGGGAATCACTAAAGTATTTTCGAATAGTTTATCTTTGAAGTGAACTTATCAACAAAGCTTCCCTTTTAAAATAAATCCTGGCCAGGTGCGGTGGCTCACGCCTGTATTCCCAGCACTTTGAGAGGCCGAGGTGAGTGGATCACTTGAGGCCAGGAGTTCGAGACCAGCTTGGCCAACATGGTGAAACCCTGTCTCTACTAAAAATACAAAAATTACCCGGCGTGGTGGCAGGCGCCTGTAATCCCAGCTACTCGGGAGGCAGAGTCAGGAGAATCGCTTAAACCCAGGAGGCAGAAGTTGCAGTGAGCCGAGAACCCACCACTGCACTCCAGCCTGGGCAACAGAGGGAGGCTCAGTCTCAATAAATAAATAAATAAAATAAAATAACAAATCCCTTCTGCAGGGTTAGGTTGTTTTACGAGTACTACAGTTTTTATTAAAAATACTTATATGCACTTTTGTGTCATCCTCTGAGGCAGAGGCGGCCCCAGCAGACCAGGAGCCAGAGTTTCTCCCCACCCCAGGCAAAATCTTCAAGGACTCCGAGAGGACCACGGTCAGCAACCCCGGGATATGCCAGCTCCATCCCTCCACCTGTGTCCCCAGCACCAAAGAAGCCGAATGCCGATTGCCTTGACGGCTGACGGTGTGCGCAGCAGCCAGAGACAAAGCCAAGGATCTCACCGGCCCAAGGGAGCCTTTTCATGGCTCCCCGAATACACTAGAGATTTTTCGGGTGCTGGGTCTGCCCCGGGAGTAGAGGCACCGCTGCCACCCGGGGACACTGGAGGAGGCAAAGCCCTCATCCTGCTCCAAAACAATCCCGCAGGAAGCCAAGTTGAAGGAAAAAAGAAAAAAGAGAAAAAGAAAAAGAAAAAACCTTTTCCCGGAGAAAGCGTAGCAGGAGAAATTGGAAACGTGGAGAAACTGGCTAACCCGCGCGCGCGCTCGCTCGCTCTCACCCAGGAAGCTAGGGCGGCATCCCTCTGCCAAGGCCTGGGAACAACCCCCGGAAGCCCCACCTCGCCTTGGCTCCTGGGCCAGTAGTCCTTGGCCCGACCGGGACCACCAACGACGCGCGCAGCCCAGGCTGATCGCGGGACTCAGAGATGAGCCCACCGCACCGTGAGCGCCGCGGCGGCCGGGAAGGCTCTCAGCCTGGCTGATGGCTTCGGCGTCCCGGAGGACCCGCCCCCAGGCACCTCTCAGCCTCGCCACCGCCAGGCCAGGAAGGTCCCCAGCTCCCGGCTCCGACGGCCCCAGCCAGGAGCCGCGCATTCCCAGCCCAGACGCGCTGAACCAGCCCTCCGGGTTTCCCGGCTCCAAGTACGCAACTTGACCGCGGCGCGGATCCTGGGGCAGCTGCGTCGCTGCCAAGCCGGAGCCTCACTCACCTCCGACGCCAACGCCCGCCAGCGCCCCCAGCGCCAGCACAGTTGCCCAGAGCGGCCGGGGCCCCGGCTGCGCTCGCATCTCGTCCGCCTCCCGCCGAGCTCCGCCCGCCCCACAGTGGGCGCCGCCGCCCGCGGCCGCTTTTCCCGCAGCGGGAGGGGAGGGGACGCGGTGGGTGGGACGCAACGGGGCGGGCCACGGACTTGCGCTTCCTCCCCTCGGGCTTCTCTGGACCCTGTGCCTGAGAGGGAGCGGTGGGAAACTGCTGCTACTCTCCTGCCGCCTCCCTCGCCTCGCCCACGAGGACCCGCCTGCCAGCCAGGTTGTCAGCGCATCCTGGTCCCGGGGGTCCGCGACTGGGCACTTGGAAGCTCAGAAAGGCCAGGAGCTTGTGATCCCTCTCTGGACCCTTCCAGTCCCGCCTCTCGGGATACCCTGTTTCATTTGGATTCTTGGGACACATTCACCCACTGCCTCGAGTTTCATTCATTCACATTTTAATTAATTTGATTGACAAACATCTGTTGAATGCCTTCTCTGAGCCGATTCAGTCTTTTATTATTAACTAATTTTTTTCCTGCCTTAGTTTGGTTTTCCGGTAGACTACCTACCTGTTGAGGGCAAGACCACATCCCAAGCTTGTGTAAGCAGTGATGAGTCCATGAAGAGCCTCACCCCACAAACACTTGGTTGCACCTAGCCGGTGTCTGAAAACGTTTCAGAACACAGTCAGCATATTGCCTCCAAATTCACACTAACAGGCTTTGGGACTTTATCTATTTTCCTCAAAGGCCTCCTGTCTGACTCCCCCAAACTGTGGCCCCTTAACTCCCATCCCAATCTTTCTTTGAGTCCCTGGATCTTCCCCAGACTTAAAACCTCTGGAAGCTCAGAGAGGCAAAATACTATGGCTATGAGCAAGAGGCCACCAGGAAGTAGCCGGGGTAGTGCAGCCCTCCTCATTGGGTAGCCCTGATGGTGATAAAAAAACAAGGCCTGAGGCATCAGTTCCCTTTTAGGGCTCTCAGAGTGGCCCTTGGCTTCCCTATGCAGAGTCCCCACCCTCTTCTGTGACACACAAGATGCCAGACAACTGGCCCTGACCCATCTCTCCAGGCCATCTCACACCCTAGTCCAAGAAGATACATGGCATTCCCAAATGCTCCATGTCTTCCTGTCCGAATGATTTTCCTTCCTTTTTCCACTTGGAAAATTCCACTTATCTTTCAAAACATCTCCGATGCCCTCTTTTCCATGTAATTTTTTTCTGACAATCCTCCACCTCCTGCCCCACCCTCCCAAACACTAGGATACACCTTAACAGTAACACACATCAGCAGAAGCGTCACTAGCAATTTGCAAGGGGAAGAGCCAGCTCTGGAAAGGGTAGTTGGGCCCTCTGACCTGGGCTTTCAGGTTGAAGCTCCATCTACCTCCCCTGGCTTCAGAGGGCCTTTAGGCCAGAAGCGTTTTAACAGCAATTTCAACACCCTGGAGCAAAGTTCAGGTCACATGGCCTGGTTACATCTCTGCCTAAAATATTTACTTATCTGCTCCATTCCCATATATATAAAACCAATCTCCAGCCACTTAGGTGTCTCCTCAGCCTATCCCTACTGGCACCAACCACTTGGGGTGGGCAACAACCTCAGCAAATATGCTAAGTCCACAACCCAAGCCCAAGCCCTAGCAAACATGATGCAATTGTGCAAGTGAGTCCATTCTGCACTCCCAGCCCCAAGGAAGGCAAAGGAGGTAGTCCATTCACATTTAGTATAGTAATTGATGGTTGTGTTTACATTTACTATCTTGTTATTCATTCCATCTTTTTGGCTGGTTTCTCTGTTTCTCTTTTTCTGCTTTCTTTAGGGATAATTTTTTTTTTCTCTACTGGCTTCCTAGTTATAGGATATGTGTGTGTGTGTGTGCGCGCGCGCTCTAGGTATTACAATATTCCTCCTTAACTTATCATACAATCTCCTATGTTGAATTAATATTGAACAATTCTATGTAAATTGTAAGAATCTGTAAACTAAAAATAAAATTCTAAGCCCCCTCCACAACTGTCTGAACTGACCCTTCCTCTCAGCCAAAGGCATTTCAAAGTTAATCTGAAAAGCTAATTCAGGCCATGATGTGAAGCGGGTTTGGGGAAGGTTTGAAGGGGGCGTTGAATATGCCTCACAGCTGACCAGCATTAGCATCAGCACAAAGACCTTAAGGCTGATAGAATAGACTCTCTAAGTCTGACAAGAAACATTAACAATCTAGTCTCTCTGAAGCCTTTGGCTTCATCTGCATGATAAAACTTTGGTCTCCACAGCCCTTTATCCTAACTCAGACATTCCTTTCTATTGATTCTAGGTCTTTAGATAATAACTCTTACAACCAATTGCCAATCAAAAACTCTTTGAATCTGTCTCTGACCTGGATGTCCCTGTGTCAGATGTCCCGCCTTTCTGGACTGAACCAATGTTCAATGTACATGTATTGATTGATGTTTTTTGTCTCCCTAAAATGTATAAAACCAACCTGTAGCCCAACCACCTTGGGCATGTGTCTTCAGGACCTCCTGAGGCTGTGTCATGGGCATGTGCTTAACCTTGGCAAAATAAACTTCTAAATTGATTGAGACTTGTCTCTTCACGTACATTAAAGACGGTCTGCTGTTTGCTGTCTCCATCATCTCTGGTGAGAAGTCTGCCATCTTTTATATTCTTGTTTCTCTGTCTTCTCCCCCTGGATTTTTTCCCTAACTTTTTATTTTGAAATCATTAATACTTACAGAAGAGTTACAAAATACTAAAGAGAGTTTTCTTATGTCCTTCACCCAGCTTCCCCTAATGTTCACATGTTATATTTCTACATCATAATTATCAAATATGGGAAATTAACATTGATATAATACTATTAATCTAGCTACAGAATATGAATTTTACCATTTTTCCCACTAACGTTCTTGTTCTGGTCCAGGGTCTAATCCATTGAATTTAGTCATCATGTCTCCTTAGTTGGCCTCAATCTGTGACATTTTCTCAGTCTTTCTCATTCATCACTTTGACACTTTTGAAAAGTCTAGGCCAGCCAGGTGCGGTAGCTAACACCTATAATCCCAGCAATTTGGGAGGCCAAGGCAGGTGGATTACTTGAGGTCAGGAGTTTAACACCAGCCTGGCCAAGATGGCGAAACCCCATCCCTACTAAAAATACAAAAAAAGGGTCAGGTGTGATGGCTCACACCTATAATCCCAGCACTTTGGGAGGCCAAGAGGGGTAAATCACCTGAAGTCAGGAGTTTGAGGCCAGCCTGGCCAACATGGTGAAACCCTATCTCTACCAAAAATACAAAAAATTAGCCAGGCATCATGGTGGGCACTTGTAATCCCAGCTACTCGGGAGGCTGAGACAGGAGAATCGCTTGAACCTGGGAGGAGGAGTTGCAGTGAGCCAAGATAACGCCACTGCACTCCAGCCTCAGCGGCAGAGCAAGACTCCGTCACACACACACACACACATACACACACACACACACTCACACAAATTAGCTGGGCATGGTGGTACGTGCCTCTAGTCCCAAATACTTGGGAGGCTGAGGCAGGAGAATCACTTGATCCTGGGAGGCAGAGGTTGCTGTGAGCCGAGATTGCACCACTGCACTCCAGCCTGGGTAACAAAGGAAGACTCCATCTCAAAAAGAAAAAAAAAAAGAAAAGAAAAGTCTAGGCCAGATTTTGTAGTATTATGTTGATTTGGGACTTGTCTGCTGTTTTCTCATGTTGGACAAGAATACTGTGAAAATGATGCTGTGCCTTCTGAGTACATCATATCAAGGAGTATATGATGTTGATATGACTTATTACTTTGATCACATGGTTAAGGTGGTGTCTGCCAGGTTTATTCACTATAAAGCTGCCATTTCTGTGAATGACAGGGCCTTAGCAGATGGATAATAAAAGTAAAAAAATACCCAAAAAAAGCTACCATTTTTCTCTTTGTAATCAATACATATTTAATGGGAGGATACTTTAATTTTATGCAAATATCATAATGGTTTCATAATTTCACCCACTAATTTTATCATCCAAATGGTTTCATAATTTCACCCACTAATTTTATCATCCATTGATGATTCTTAACTGCAACCATTCTTACTGTGGCATTTGATTCATAGTGATTTTCTATTTTCTTTTTTCTTATGTAGTTATTAATTAACATTCAACAGTAAAGAAGAGCTGTTCCTTCTCTTCCACTTTAAAATTTGTTTATTTATGTCAGTATAAACTCATGGATATTTATTTTATTGCAGGACTAACAATCCAGTACTATCATCATTTTGCTGCTCAAATTGTCCCAGGTTTTTCTCTAGCTATTCTATTCAACATCGTCTAGATATCCTCCATCTATTTGGAGACAGTTTCCAAATCCTTTCTAAGATTTATGCTCTCCAGGTGATATGGCCCCAATTTATTTTATTTTATTTTATTTCATTTCATTTCATTTTTGAGACAGGATCTTGCTCTGTTGCCCAGGCTAGAGTGCAGTGACATGATCATAGCTGATTGTAGCCTTGAACTTCTGGGCTCAAGCAATCCTCCCACTCCAGCCTCCTGAGTATCTTGGATTATAGGCACACACCACCACATCCAGATAATTTTTAAATTCTTTGTAGAGACAGAGTCTTCTTATGTTGCCCAGGCTTGTCTCAAACTCCTGGCCTCAAGAGATCCTCCTGCCTTGGCCTCCTAAGTTCTGGGATTATAGGCGTGAGACACTATGCCTAGCTTTCTCTAGTAATTTTTAAGTTTTTTAACTTTTTTTTTTTTTTTTTTTTTTTTTTTTGAGATGGAGTCTTGCTTTGTCACCCAGGCTGGAGTACAGTAGCGCAATCTCAGCTCACTTCAACGTCTGCCTCCCAGGTTCAAGCAATTCTCCTGCCTCAACCTCCTAAGTAGTCGGGATTACAGGCACCCACTGCCACACCCAGCTAATTTTTGTATTTTTAGTAGAGATGGGGTTTCGCCATGTTGGCCAGGCTGGTTTCAAACTCCTGACCTCAAGTGACCCACCCGCCTTGGCCTCCCAAAGTGCTGGGATTACAGGCATGCACCACCATGCCCAGCTCTTTCTTTATCTTTGATTTTTCAGCAGCTTAACTAAAAGGTGATTAGGTGCTATTTTCTTTGTACTTAACTAGCTTACAGTTTGGTGTGATTTATGGATATATAAGTGGTTTACTTTTCCCCACATGTAGGAAATTTTTAGCCATTATTTCTCAAAATACTATTTTCTACACATTTTCTCTCTCCTTACCTGCTGAAACTCCAATTACACATATTTTAGACTATCTGATATTATTCCACAAACCACTGAGGTTTAGGTCTTTTTTAAATTATTTTTTCTGTCTTTCAGATTAAATAGTCTATTGATATCTCTTAAGTTTCTCAATCGTTTCTTTTGCAGTCTCTAATATTCTGTGATGCCTATCCAGGAGAATTTTCATTTCAGACATTATACTTGTAAGTTCTAGAATTTCCATTAGTTCTCTTCTATACTGGCAATTTATCTGCTGATATTCCCTCATCTCCTCAACCATTATGCCTATATTTTCCTTTAAGTCCGTAAGCATGTTTACAGCAGTTGTTTTAAAATTCTAGTTTGCTAATTCTAGTTCATCTCAGGTTTGTTTCTCTTGATTTCCTTTTTCAGGAAAAATTATGGGTCCCTATGTACCTATAATCCCAGTGACTCAGGAGGCTGAAGTGGGAGGATCACTTGAGGCCAGGAGTTTGAACAACATAGCAAGACCCCATCTCTTAAACAGCCTGAACAGCATAGCAAGATGCCATCTCTTTAAAAAAAAGTAACAAAAAAAATTCTGCCCCTTTTCCTTCTTCCTGACATGTCTAGTAATGTTAGGTTTTACAGTGAAACATTGTGGACTACTGATTTTGAGTTTACGTTGTCTTTTCTTGAAGAGTATTGAGTTTTGTTCTATTAAGCGGTTAGGATAAGTATGGTGGCTTATGCCTGCAATCCCAGCAGCTTGGGAGACTGAGGAAGAAGAATCGTCTGAGCCCAGGAGGTTGAGGTTGCAATGAGCTATGATCACGGCACTGCACTCCGGCCTGGGTGACAGAGTGGGACCCTGTCTCTAAAAATAAATGAATAAATAAGTGATCTGTTAAATTAGTACCAGATTGTCTTGATCTAGTCAGGCTGAGTTTTATTCTTCATCGGAAACGGCCTTTTTAAATTTTATCCTTGGTCTTAAAGTGTAGTTTCTTGTTATTGTTATCGTTGTTGTTTTTGTTTCTAAATTATAATTTTGGCCAAAAGAATATTCTTACATAGAAAATGTGTGGATCCAGAACCTATTTCTTTCATCAAATGTAATTTCAAGGTAACTCTAACTTTTAATATACTTTTTTTTTCAGAGCAGCTTTAGATTCACAGCAAAATTTAGTGGAAAGTACAGAGTTCCCATACACCCCCCTGCCCCACACATGGAGAGCAACCCCCATTATCCATCCCCCACCAGAATGATACATTTGCTGCAACTGATGAACCTACATTGACACATCATTATCACCCAACGTTCACAGTTTACATGAAGTTCACTCTTGATGTTATGTATTTTATGGGTTTGGACAGTTTTTTTCGTTTTTTTTTTTTTTGAGACAGAGTCTCGCTCTGTCACCCAGATTGGAGTGCAGTGGCGTGATCTCAGCTCACTGCAACCTCTGCCTCCCGGGTTCAAGCAATCATCCTGCCTCAGCCTCCCAAGTAGGATTACAGGCACCAGCTGCCACGCCCAGCTAATTTTTGTATTTTTAGTAGAGACAGGGTTGCACCACATTGGCCAGGATAGTCTCAAACTCCTGACCTCAGGTGATCTGCCCACCTTGGCCTCCCAAAGTGCTGGGATTATTGACATGAGCCACCGCACCCAGCTGGACAAATTTATAAATACACGTATCTACCATTATAGTATTATACTCCCCTAGAATCGTTTCACCGCCCTAAAACGTCTCTGTGCTCTAAATATTTATCCCTCCTTCCCTCCAATCCCTGGAAACGACTGATCTTTCTACCGTCTCCATGGTTTTCCTTTTCCAGGTTGTCATATAGTTGGAATCATATAGTGTATAGTCCTTTCAGGCTGGCTTCTTTCACTTAGTAATATGTAGTTAAGGTTCTTCCCTGTCTTTTCATGGCTCGATAGCTCATTTCTTTTTAGCACTGAATAATATCCCATTGTCTGGAGGTATTACAGTTTATCTATTCACCTACTAAAGGACATCTTGGTTGCTTCCAAGTTTGGGCAATTATGAATAAAGCTGCTATAAACACTATGTGCAGATTTTTGTGTGGACACCAGTGCTCTGGATTTTGGCCATTCTAACAGGTGTGTAGTAGTATTTTATTATTGCTTTACTTCGTATTTCTCTGATGACATATGATGTAGAGCATCTTTCATATGCTTATTTGCTTCTTGTATACCTTCAAGCAGTGGTTTTTTACTATTGAACATGGCCCTTCCTCCTAAAGCATGGATTTTCTGGAGTATAATCTAAGTACCCAAGTTGCTCAACGAGATTTATTCTCTCCGGCCAAGCCAAAACTTAAACATCTCCAAGCCATGTACAGCCTTTAGTGACCTGTTCAGCTCTCAGCTGCTCTCTGAAAAACCTGAAGGAGTCTCACCCTGTGTATATCAGCCCATCCTTCATCCAAAGACCATGCAGAACACCCATGCAAATTTCTGGGGGCACCTCTGTGTTCAGTTCCTTCCTCTCTAAAAGCCTTCCTTGCAAATTACATCTTCCTCAGCAGCCCTGAATTCTAATCTATGCCTCTTCTGCCCAATGAGACCAACATGTACTTCTCGGGCTTCTGGATTGCAGTGCAATCCAGAAAATGTCCCAATGCAGAAAGCTGGGCAGATATAGGGTTCACTTCATGTGTTCCCTCTTCCTTCAGGGATTATAATTCTGCTCTCCGTGTCTAAAAGGAGTTCTTCAAATATTTGTTCAAAATGTTTTGTTGTTTCCTGTGGGAGAGCAAGTCCCATACCAGTCACTTTGCCAAAAGCAAAGGTTCTGTAATTACTTATTTACTTACCTCCACCTCTTCTACCAATACTGGACAGCAAGATGTTTTGAGTGCTGGGACTTACTTATGTTTCCTAGCAAGCTCTCAACAAATAAAAGAATATCTTCCTATTTGCCTACTGTTTTAATTTGAACAGACTACCTATCCAGCACAGATGTTGGGAGACCTGAGTGTCCACTCTTTGATTTGCCCAAGTGCCATGCTCCCTAGCGGATAGGACCAGGGAGGGGTATACAATGCATGGCAGGTGGAAGATCTTTCCCAAGATCCGTTTACGAGGCAAGAGTCACATTATCTGGTCCCTTGCCCCACTGTGCCAGGCTGACACCAAAATAGGTAGGATTTCCCTGTGTTTCTCATTAATAGTCTACTCCAACCCCGGGGCAGCTCCTGCTTCTATTCAGTTCCTTATTGTCACCACTATAAATTTTGTGGCCAGGTTTGTGGCCATTTCTCAAACCTCTTACCTTCAGGGCCATGTTTAATTCCCCTTTGTACAAAGAGCCAAAAGGTCTAGATTCACATCCTTGCCCCACCTTTTACTAGTTAGATGGCCTTGAAAAAGTCTCCAAATCCTCTCTACATTCATCTTCCTTATCTGTAAAAAATAAGCTATCTGTTTCCTGCCTTTTCCCCACCCCCAGTTTTAGCCTTCCCCCTCTCAACACACACACATAGTTATGAGGCTCCATTAGACCATGAGTATACCAAAGCCCTTTGTAATCTGAAAAGCACAGAGGCATGTGTTATTGTTGTTGTTATTTGTAGAGAGACTGCAGAGAAGACTAAGTGTGGCTCAGAATCTTCTCCTCCTACACATTTGGCAGAGACTCTTCTGTCCATTGAGAAACAGATAACTCAGCTGTTCTTTTGGCTTACAGGAGAATGGGCTTTTCAGAGTCCACACAGACTAAAAATGGCATACCTGGACTTTCTGGGCTCTGGGGAGCTACTTGAGAAAGTATCCCTAGGTTTTTATCAAGGAAGTTGTGGAGGGATGAGCTCAGCCTTGGCATTCAATATTCATTCATAAGCATGTACTAAGCATATGCAGTACGCCAGGTGCTTCTCTGGATGCTGAGGCCTCAATAGCAAAGAACAGCAGGCCTGGCCCTCCTAGCGCTTGAGCCTGGTTGGGCCTGGTGCTCTGTCTTGGAGTGCAACTCCTTCCTCAACCTCGTGTGAGCCAGCCCTTCCTCTACTGAGGAGAAAACGTGAGAAGCTCAGGGCCATAGCAAACTCATCCTGTGCCCACTGATGGCAGCTGTGAACCACATGGAGAAGCAGGACTTCCGCACGTACCACCTGAGCCACAGGGAGCTGGGCAGCCAGCCCTGCTGTGCCCACACCATGATGGTTAGGCATGATTAGAAGGGAGTTGCTGAGCCCGCGCTGGGCCGTCAACTGCCTCCTCCTCCTCCGCCCTCTCCTCCGGCCTGATGCCCTCCTCACTCTCACCTACACCTGGGGCCTACACTGGCTGGCTCCCACGTACTGTGTCTGTAATGTGCCCCAACCCTGGGGGGCTGTGCAGAGCTGCATCATCCCTGCAGGTGAGAGTTGTTATGTAAATTAATTTTGTACATGTTTGGGTGTGGATTCTGTAACCTCTTCCCCTTCCCTCTCAACCGCACCATATGAATTATACAAAATATTTCTGTTGAACTAGGACTGACCTTTCCTTGGCTTTTATATGTATTAAACAGATGTGAATCTAGAAAGAAGGAAAGAAGGAAGGAAGGAAGGAAGGAAGGAAGGAAGGAAGGAAGGAAGGAAGGAAGGAAGGAAGGAAGGAAGGGAGGGAGGGAGGGAGGGAGGAAGGAAGGAGAAAGAAAGAAAGAAAGAAAGAAAGAAAGAAAGAAAGAAAGAAAGAAAGAAAGAAAGAAAGAAAGAAAGAAAAGAGGAGAAGAAGAGAAGAGAAAAGAGAAAAGAAAAGAAAGAGGAGAGGAGAGGAGAAGAAAAGAAGCTAAGGACTTTCCATCCCAGCTCAACAAACAAGGTACTGCCTGGCCAAGCCTCGATTCAAGCTCTGAGCCCACAAAGGACATCACTGCCCATGCTCCATCTCAAACCAATCCATGCACCTTCCCCATCCAACCCCAGAATAATGGAGCTACTGCTTGGCTTCTGGCCCCAAGCTCCTGTTCTAGTATCTCTCTAAATCCCCAGTCACCCTCCTTGGGACCCTGCTCCAGTGAATTCAAACTTGCAGCTGGGCTCCAGACACTTCTCTCAGCCCTCTCTGACATTCCCTATTTGTTTTTTTGTTTGTTTGTTTGTTTTTGTTTGTTTGTTTTTCTGAGATGGAGTTTTGCTCTTATCACCCAGGCTGGAGTGCAATGGTGCGATCTCGGCTCACTGCAACCTCTGCCTCCCAGGTTCAAGCGATTCTCGGCCTCAGCCTCCTGAGTAGCTGGGATTACAGGCGCCCACCACCAGACCAAGCTATTTTTTTTGTATTTTTAGTAGAGAGAAGATTTCACCATGTTGGCCAGGCTGGTCTCAAACTCCTGACCTCAAGTGATCCACCCGCCTCTGCCTCCCAAAGTGCTGGGATTACAGGTGTGAGCCACCGCCCCTGGCCTCCTTATTTGTATTCTTAAAAGACAGATTTGAATCCTAGAGCCTCCATTTCCTAGCTGAGGGACCCTGGCAAGTTACTTGACTGCCCTAAGCCTCTATTTCCTCATCTATGAAATAGAGTTAGAAGGGACATGATGGCTCATACCTGTAATCCCAGTGCTTGGGGAGACTGAGGCAGGAGGATCACTTGAGCCCAGGAGTTCAAGACCAGTCTGAGTATCAAAGCAAGACTTCATCTCTACAGAAATGTTTAAAAAATTAGCTGGGTGCACTGGCACACGCCTGTAGTCCTAGCTACTTGGGAGGTGAGGTGGGAGGACTGCTTGAGCCCAGAAGTTCAAGGCTGCAGTGAGCTATGATCATGCCACTGCACTCTAACCTCTTAAAAAATATAAAACATAAATAAATTTTTAAAATAAGGTTAAATGAAAAAATTAACGTAAGTCACTTAGCACAGTAATTGGCATGTAATAAGTATTCAATAAATGGCGGGCATGGTGACTCACATCTATAATCCCTGTGTGGGAGATTTTAGGTGTGACCATTGTGGGAGGCCAAGGAGAGGATCCCTTGAGCCCAAGAGTTTGAAACCAGCCTGAACAACATGGTGAAACCCCATCTCCAAGTAAGTGAGTAAATAAATAAAAAAAATAGGCCAGGCACGGTGGCTCACACCTGTAATCCCAGCACTTTGGGAGGCCGAGACGGTCGGATCATGAGGTCAGGAGATTGAGACCATCCTGGCTAACACTCTGAAACCCCGTCTCTACTAAAAATACAAAAAATTAGCCGGGTGTGGTGGTGGGCTCCCGTAGTCCAAGCTACATGGGAGGCTGAGGCAGGAGAATGGCGTGAACCCGGGAGGTGGAGCTTGCAGTGAGTGGAGATCATGCCACTGTACTCCAGCCTGGGCGACAGAGCGAGACTCCATCTCAAAAAAAAATAAAATAAAATAAAATAAATAAATAAATAAGAGCTATTTTTTCCTCTTAGGATCAACTCATCTATGCTGGTTTAATCTACCCCCATATTCTGCCTACAAGTCAGGATACCCACTGATTTTCATTGTTGCTGCCCATCACTAGCCCCCTGGCCAATGTTGGCTGAATGGAGGCAGGAGGATGTTGCATAGTAGGTACTGGCTGGGTAGTGTCTTTACCAGTCAAACTGAGCATCCTCTGACAGCTCCTGGATCAGGTCCTCTGCCCTGTGCCAACCTATGGGTGGATCTAGTGTCTAGTCCTTGGGCTTAATTAGTGCTGCTGGGACAAGTTCACCAGGGCTCTTCACCTGAAGTCCCTTCATAAGTTCCTGGGGATCTGTGAGCCCCCTCACAGATGTATGGTGTGGTATACATTTTTCTATAGAAATGGTCCTTAGTTTTCACTAGCTTCTCAAATGGGTCTATGACCTCTAGGGTTAACAACAATTGTTCCACCTTCTTAAAGAACTAAAAATAGATCTACCACTCCTTCCAGCAATCTCACTACTGGGTGTCTACCCAAAAGAAAAGAAGTCATTGTATCAAAAAGACACCTGCATGCCTAGGTTTATCACAGCACAATTCACAACTGCAAAGATATGGAACCAACCTAAGTACCTATCAACTGATGAGTGGATGAAGAAAATGTGGTAGCTGGGCATGGTGGCTCACGCCTGTAATCTACTAAAAATAGATCTCTATTTTTATCTATCTCTAATGCGGTCTCTACTAAAAATACAAAAGTTAGCCGGGGATGGTGGTGGACACCTGTAACCACAACTACTCGGGAGGCTGAGGCAGAAGAATCACTTGAACCTGGGAGGCAGAGGTTGCAGCGAGCCGAGATTGCACCATAGCACTTCAGCCTGGGCGACAGAGTGAGACTCTGTCTCAAAAATAAAAAAGAAAATGTGGTATATAGACACCATGGAATACTACTCAGCCATAAAAAGGAATGACATAACGTCTTTTGCAGTAACTTGGATGGAGCTGGAGGCCATCATTCTAAGTGAAGTAACTCAGGAGTGGAAAACCAAATACTATATGTTCTCACTTATAATTGGGAGCTAAGCTATGGGTATGCAAAGGCATACAGAGTGGTATAATGGACTTTGGAGACTTAGAAGGGGGAAGGTTGGGGCGGTTAGGGATGAAAGAAACACATATTGGGTATAGTATATACCATTCAGGTGATGGATGCAGTAAAATCTCAGACTTCACCGTTATACAATTCATACATATAACCAAAAACCACTTGTACTCCAAAAGCTATTGAAATTTTAAAAAACATATATATAATAAGAAAAAAAAAGAAGAATTGCTCCAGAGAAATCCTGGGATCTAGAACCCTATGAGGCTAGTTTGGGCCGCTGAGGACTCAGGAAGGCCCTTGCTATAGCCAATACCCACACTATCAGCCATCTCCTGTTACTACTCCAGCCTGCCACTTACCAGCTTCTCTGGAGTAGCAGGACCTAGTCAGTTCTCCCAAATCTGCCTGAATTCAGTGCCAGTCCATTCTCCAGTTCCCGAAAATTCTACTCAACAGAGGGGGTTAACTCCACAGGTCTACTCCAGCCAGGGACTGGCCTCCCTTCTCCCAACCCCACTTCCCCTCAGAACATGAGCTGCTGACCCAGTTCCTCATCCCCAGCATTTGGCTTTCTTCCATGGGCAGGAACTAGAATTTGAGAGCACCTACCATATATTGCCTTCTATACAAATAATGATTAGTTCCCTCAATCCTCACAACAACTCATTTTACAGAGGTGCAAACTGAAGCTTGGTGGGTGAAGGGACAGTGATGATGATGATGATGATTTTACTAGATGCCATTTATTTTGAGGGTATTGTATTCAAGACACTAAGCTATGCATTCTTTCATACTTTTTTTTAGTCTGTGGCAAGATACGCAGAGGAATCCTGATTTTACAAGTAAAAAAACAGAGGCACAGAGAGATGAGGTAATTAGCTCAAGAGCACCAGTGAGTTAGTGGCAAAGATGGGGTTCAGAAAAGTTCAGCCTGACTTCAGTGCTCACCCTACAACCTACTGTCTCCCTTACTGTAAGTGTGGGTAGAGAATGTCAGGCACTCCCAAATGTTTCGAGTCAGCATTGCTATGATAATGGGAGAAATTCCTGTTTGTCATAAAACACTACTAGATTTCCCATTGTCTTAGATAAAATTGGAAAATCCATAAAGACATTATCTCTAGCGTCCCTGCAACCCAAGCCAAGTCCAGGAATTCTGTGCCACCAGCCTGAGGAGGCACCCGGAGCTGGGTCAGTCCTACCCACCCCCAAGGGCTGTTCTATTTCCAGGTCCTGACCACTTCCTGTCTTGACTATTACAAGAAGTTACCAGCCATGCCTGGCTGAATCCTGAGATATGATAGTGGCACCGGAAAAACCTGGGCATTGGGCCAAGGTCTGAGCTAAACAGAAGGCCCTTGGGATACAGCTTTTCCTTGAAAGGATGACAAACAGAGAGATGACTGTGAGCTGGAAGTATGATTAGCAACATGTCTCACTTCCCCCATGGCCCTATCTGTTTCCAACCCAGTAAGACCTGCCTGGAAGCCAGGAGGCCAGAGGAAGCAGCCATGAGGCCACACCTCCTTCACTGCATGGGACCCCTGGCAGGAGCGCTCCTCTGCTTCTCTGGTCCTTCCTCCTCCCTCTCTTCTCCACCCCTTTGGCTCCATTCTCCTCCCTTCAGGGACTCAGACTCCTGTGCCTACCCCAGGGGCTGTGTTCCCCATCCCTGGGCAGTTACTCTCAACCGCCATCCTCTGTCTGCCTCACCCTGATTCTTTGGTCCTTCCCTCTTTGCCTGCACACCCATCTCTTAAATGCTCAGAGGACTCTGTACATGGTAAAACTTTCAGCCTAAGACCATTCTAGTTAATGAATACCCTGTTCCCTAATGCTTTCCTTTGCTCAGGTCATAAAATGGACATTTTGTGCCTCAGAACTCTACTAGGCAATGCACTGAATAAGATTTAAGCTAAGAGGACAAGTATGTTGATAACTTTACATCTGACATTTATTGAGGGTTCATTATGGCCCAGGTGTTATTCTAAATGCCTCAAACATATTATATTGTAACATCCTCACAACATCTCTTAATGAGGTGGATGTTGCTTTTATCGCCATTTTACAGAGAAGGATGCCAAAGTGCAGAAAGGAAGGTCATTTCTCCAAGGAGTCTCCAGTTCTAAACTCTGGCATTCTGGCTTCAGAGGCCAAACACTCAATAATCAAGCCATGCCCAGAAGACTTCAATGCCTACACCCTCAAAAAGTAATTAATAATGGATATTTGGGGCAAGGTAACCTTGGATGCCCTTCAAGGTAGGGGGATAGAACTCTCAAAGTCCCTCAGAATCTAATTGTAGCATGGCAGAGGATGGGAGGGAAGCACATGAAGATTTGGCTATGAAATTAATTACATGGGTTATAAGATATAAGCCCCAGCTCTGTTTATCTGTTACAACTTTTTAAGTTGTGTTTTTTTCATCAAGACGGGGAAAAAGTACCTTAAAACTATGAGCTAGCCGGGCACAGTGGCATGTTCTACTCAGGAGGCGAAGATGGGAGGATGGCATGAACCCAGAAGTTCGAATCCTCACCTTTAAAATTAAAAATGTAAAAGAAAACCATAAAAATATGAGAGTGATTTTGTAGCAAGACTATTCTTACCGGTGGCAGCAGCGGGCCATCCGAAGCAGCGGCTACCATCACAGCAGCTGTAACAGGGAGATGCCAGCAGTGGCGGCAGGAGCAGCTATGGGAGCAGCAGTGGTGGCGGTGGGACCCCTGCGCCCCACGTCCCATGTGCCCTGAATCCCCAGGTAGCCGACTGCACCCCTCCCACCATCGCACGGCTGGGTGGGACCCGTGGGACCCGCCCCCAGGCCTGGAGCCTCCATCACTTTTGACCCTGGCCCCACGTCGCCACTATCGCCCACCGCGGCTGCAGGGAGGGCATGGAGAGGAGACGGCAGTCCCCAGAGCCTGGCCCAGGGAGCTGCCCCGGAGCCCGCCGCCCTGGGGGCCACCACAATGGGGCCAAGCCCAGTTACCAGCCTGCAGGGGAACAATGCAGTTGGGCACAGAGAGGTGGGCAGAGAGTGGCCTGGGGTGCAGAGCTGTGGAAGCGCTTCCGGGCCCGGGGGGTGGAAAGTGGAAGTGGCGCCTGCTTAGAGACCCAGCCAGCAGTACAGCCACCGTGCCCAACCCACTGAGAGCACGGGGTTCCTGTGCCTCAAGAGGAGGCTCTGCGCAGAGTTGCCGGGGCTGCATCGCCAGGATCTGCCCTGCATGAGGATGACCACTGACCCTGACACTCCTGATGGCCGGCCTCAGGACCTACAATCCACTCCCAAAGTCACTCCCGGAGGTGCCCCTGGGCAGGGCCCGGCGACGGGGAGCCCTGGGCCACCTGTGAGCACTGGGGCCACGGTAACTCATGACAATGACACCCCTACGCCAGATGCCGGCCCAGGCCCAGTGAGAACTTGAAGACCTGACTCCAGGCTGCGAAGAGGCACCGCCAGGGCCACTCGCTCCACAGAGCCAGCAGGAGCCAGGGACAAGAAGGAGCCCCACCCCTTCCAAGTTGGCGGGGTGGGAGCTCCCCAGGTTTGCTGCGGCCACCCTGCCCTGTGGAATCAGGCATCTCTGCACTCTTAGGAGCCCAGGAAGCTCTCTCTGCCCCCCGCAAGCTCAGGGGTGCCTACTCCCGCTGCCTGGCTTCTCCTGCTGTTGGAGCCCACTCTGATCTCAGAGCAAGGCCAGGGCCTAGCCTGGGCACTGTCCTAGCCCTGCCTGGGATGCACACACTTGGGACAGTGTTGACACACCTGGCCCCTGCCGCCTTGACTCCCTCTGGACTGTGGGTGCCAACAAGCACAGGAAGGAGGCTGAGGGGGGCTGCTGAGGACGACCGGAGCTGGCCTGCAGACTGAACAGCCTGGGCACCATGAAGCCTGCAGGAGGCAGACAGGCTCCTGGGTGGAAGAAGGAGGGTCCCCAGTGAAGCCCCGCTTTCAAGGGAGTGGCAGGGTGGGCGGCAGCTGCCAGTCCAGGACCAGAGAGGGGACCTGTAGTGCTTTTCTCTGAGACCCGCCCATAGCCACCTATGGACCAATCAGCATGCACTTTCTCCCTTCTGAAGCCCATAAAAACCCTGGACTCAGCCAAACTGAGCAGAGAAGGGAAAGATGACAGACAGGGAGGTGAGGACCAGCTGCACAGAGGAGCTGCCCTCCCCAGAGGAGCTGCCCACCCCAGAGGAGCTGTCCACCCCAGGATCTCCTCTCTGCTAAGAGCTGAGGAGATGACCAGCTGCAGAGGGGAGCTACCCTGTCTGCTGAGAGCTGAACACTCACTGGGACACCCTGGCTATGGAGAGGAGCTGCTCACTGCAGGCCTCCACTGAGCTTTTCTGTTGCTCCATAAAGCTCCTCTTCATCTTGCTCACCCTCCACTTGTCTATGTACTTATTCTTCCTGGTTGCAGGGCAATAACTTGGGACCCACCAAATGGCAAGGCTAAAAGAGCTGTAACACAGACAGGGCTGAAACATGTCCCTTGCTTGCCCCAAACAAGGGCGAAGAGGAGAGAAAAGCTGTGGCCCTTCAGGGATCTCAGACCTGGGAACTCCCCAAACCAGGGCTGTGACTCCCTCTTTGGGGCCCTGTGGTTCCTGGCATCTCCAAGCTTCTGGGTGCCACTGCATTCCCCAGTGCCAGCCAGGGAAGCTGCTTGTGTGCCTAGTCCAGCGGCAGCCTCACAGACAGCTGGCACCCATGCTGGCACCTGGAGCTGCCCACCCTGTGGCAGCAGCCAGCATGTCCAGCTGTGCACAATGGCCAGACCCCATGCTCGCTCATGCACCCCTTGCCGCTCCATGCCTGACTTGCAGCCTCCTTTGGAGGCATGGGATTCAGGCCAATAATGTGAGCTGAATATGGCCTGCCAGGCCAAGTGGGCGGAAAGAGCCCAGCAGGCCTGAGCAAAACTTGGGCAAAGACGCTACCGACCACAGAGGTTTCCAGCCAGAAAAAGCAATACCCCAAAGATCCAATAACACTACCAAGTCCAAATAATCTAAGTCCCATCCACAGAAAAAAAAAGAAATTTAGTAATAAGTACACCTGAGTTACAAATCACATGACCCAAGTGACTTACTGTCTCTCCTGCTACTCCCTATCCACTCCGTCTCTTCTCCCACAACCCACAAGACTCATTGCAACCAGACACTGCAAAGAAAGGACCAGAGGAACAGGATCACCAGGACACATCCCCCCATTCCATCTTCCCAGCCGGAGCCCCAAGCAGCATTCCTCATTTCCTTTAAGGTCTCTTCGGCTCTTATTCCCTGGGAGGTGTCCCTAACTCACCTGTAGTCTGTGATCATTTCTGTACTCTAAATCATTTCAGTATTTCTGCCCTAATTTTGTTAAATGCTGGTTGGAAGTTTGGATTTTTTTTTTTTTTTTTTGACCTGCTGGCAGGTTTGTACCAAGGGGCCTGAATGCTTTGCTATACACTTCTTTGAATATTCCTAGTGTCATGTTATTTGGTGGCCAGAATGGTATGTGATGGCCAAGTAACCAAAGCTGGAGAAGAGGGGAGAAAAAGGAATCAGACTTCTTAGAGCTGGATGGGACCCCAGGGCACCTTTGTCTCCTATACTGCAAAAGGAACCTGAAGCCCAGAAGGAGAAAGTAACTTGATAAGGTGACAAGTTTGACTGGTGGTGAGGGAGAACCAGGCAGTTTTTGTTTTCTACTTCACAGCACTGAGTAGAGAGAATTGGGGTGGAGCCAAGGAAAGCAAAGGGCAATAAGGCATGGTGCTAAGAATGCAGGCAGCGAGCTGACGTGGGCCTGATTCCCAAAGCTTCCACCCAGTCACTGAGTGCCCTGGTGAGAGTTACTTAACCTCCAGAAGTCTCAGTTTTCTCATCTGTAGAATGGGGATAATCACACCTACCTCATGAGGCATTTCTGGGAAGGTTAAATGAACAATGTACACAAAGCACTTGAAACAGCATTAGCACAGGGGAAGTATGCAGAAGAGGGAGGTGGGGTCTGGCCACTGTGCACAGTTGGACATGCCGGCTGCTGCCACAGGGTGGGCAGCTCCAGGTGCCAGCATGGGCGCCAGCTGTCTGAGAAAGAAAGAAAGAAGGAAGGAAGGAAGGAAGGAAGGAAGGAAGGAAGGAAGGAAGGAAGGAAGGAAGGAAGGAAGAAAGAAGGAAGGAAGGAAGGAAGGAAGGAAGGAAGGAAGGAAGAAAATGATAGGAATGGAGGCATGTGAGTGCTGATCATCAGGAAGACTCAGATCTGCTGGGGACCTGCCCATCTGAGGGAGGACGCCCAGTGGAGGCCATCAGAACCTGATGACAGAAGAGAGGAAAAGAGGTGGCCTCAGTGGTGTGCGAGCCTGTGCGCCCTCAGTTCCTACTAGGGGATATGTGCCCTATGCAGATCCAGCAGGGTTTGGAACAAGATTCAGAGGAGCTTGGTGGGAGTGTTTATGCAGGTCAAAGAGACCCCACAGAAGAAGTAAAAGTTGTAAGTGGAACTGTCTCTTTAAACCCAAGTGTGACCCAAAGAATAGCGGGGAGCAGAGCTGAAAGTGAAGAGAGTCCTGGGAGAAAGAGATCAGCTGTCTTGGAGTTCATGGTAGCCTGAGAGGAAGACTGGCTACACCAGATGCAATGTCAAAACATTCAGGAAAAAGATAAACAGAATCCCACAAAGGCCCTGAAACAGCAGTTCTTAATCTTTTTTTTTTTTTTTTTAAAGACCTCTGACCCCTTTGAAAATATAACAAAAAGGACAAATCCTCCTCTTGGAAAAAGAGCAAAAATATGCCTATGATGGTTTTCAATGATTAAGAACCTCTGTTTCTATGTGGCACATATACACCATGGAATACTATGCAGCCATAAAAAAGGATGAGTTCTTGTCCTTTGTAGGGACATGGATGCAGCTGGAAACCATCATTCTCAGCAAACTATCGCAAGAACAGAAAACCAAACACTCATTTCACTCATAGGTGAGAACTGAACAATGAGATCACTTGGACACAGGAAGGGGAACATCACACACTGGGCCTGTTGTGGGGTGGGGTGGGGGGGAAGGACAGCATTAGGAGATATACCTAATGTAAATGACGAGTTAATGCATGCAGCACACCAACGTGGCACATTTATACATATGTAACAAACCGTCATGTTGTGCACATGTACCCTAGAACTTAAAGTATAATAAAAAATAAAAAATAGACCTCTGTTTCTATTGTAAAAAGAATGAATGGTACTCAAAATTGAAATTCTAGATGGGGCATGGTGGCTCATGCCTATAATCCCAGCACTTTAGGAGGCCAAGGCAAGAGAATCACCTGAGGCCAGGAGTTGAAGCCCAGCCTGGGCCACATAGCAAGACCTTGTCTCTACAAAAAAAAAAAAAAAAAAGTTTAATTAGCAAAGCACGGTGGCATATGCTTATAGTCCTCGCTACTCAGGAGGCTGAGGCAGGAAGATGGCTTGAGCACAGGAATTCGAGGGTGCAGTGAACTATGATCGTGCCACTGTACTCCAGCCTGGGAGCGGGGTTCCAGTCAGGAGGCACAGGATGCCTTCATCTTTGCCAACATAACCACAGTTCCTACCTTTTAGGATTTGGGTAAAAAGAAGTAAAGAAGAATAAAAGAAGAGTGAGAAAGAGAACTGGAGAATGGGATGGAGGCAAGGAAAAGGGAAGAAAGACAGGGTGGAGCGGGGAGCACCAATTCACTGTGGAGTGATGTGTACCTGTTCAGAGGTAGAGAAGCCAAGGGAAACAATCTGAAGATAGGTCAGGCGTGGTGGTTCATACCTGTAATCCCAGCACTTTCGGAGGCTGAGCAGGGCCGATCCCTTGAGCCCAGGAGCTCGAGACCAGCCTGGGCAATGTGGCAAAACCCTGTCTCTACAAAAAAATAGAAAAATTAGCCAGGCACATAAGTAAAAGCATGTATTTGTTGGTTTTAACATATAAACATTTTCATTTCACTTTAGACTTATGCCTTCTTGGCTTTGTTCTCACAGCTCTATGCCACAACTTTATGTCCATCAGTGCCTCTCAGCTCACCTTCAGATTTTTTTTTTTTTTTAGTCCCAGCTATGTGGGAGACTGAGGTGGGAAGATCACCTGCTCCCCCCCAGGAAGGCTGAGGCTACAGTGAGCCATGATTGCACCATGCTGTGCTCCAGCCTGGGCAATGAAGTGAAACCCTGTTTACAACCAACAAACAAAAAAAATTCTGAAGGTGAGCTGTGAAAGCACTCATTCTTTTCTCCCCTAATCTTGTAGAATTACAGAATCATAGGTTTCAGGGTTGGAAGAGACCATTAGTTCAAACTCTTCCATAAAAACCCATGAAATATTTGCTAGTGTTCACTTGGATACCTACCACGACAGGGGACTCACTACTTCGCAAAGTAGACCATTCCATTTGGGAAACCTCTAATTGACATTAAGTTTTTCCTAGTAGGGATCTGACATCTATATCCCTGAGGTTTTCATCCACTCATCCTGGATTTGCCCCCAAAGTGACCCAGAAAAAATGTAAAGGCAATTTCCCATGATAGAAGTTGCTGTTTCCCCATTTCTCAGCCAAGTACTTTCCAGCAGGTGCTTGTTCTAAGTGAAGATTCTTGAATCCGTATTATGTGGCCATTTGCTCTGAAACCTGTTTTATCTTGGGCCTCAGTTCCCTCTAAGCGACGTATTTTTGTATTTTAGAGTCAGAAGATTAATCTCCTTGACAGAAAAGATGGAACTGAGGTCAAAATAGAGGTTGAGTTCTACTAATGTCACACTGCTAGCATAAAGGACAATGCCCTTCCTGTTCTTCTTGCTCTGAACATAAGTAAAAGCATATATTTGTTGGTTTTAACATATAAACATTTTCATTTCATTTTAGACTTATGTCTTTTTGGCTTTGTTCTCACAGCTCTATGCCACAACTTTATGTCCATCAGTGACTCTCAACTCACCTTCAGATCTTTTTTTTTTAAGACAGGGTTTTACTTCATTGCCCAGGCTGGAGCAGAGTGTGGCGCAATCACAGCTCACTGCAGCCTTAACCTTCGGGGGGGAACAGGTGATCTTCCCACCTCAGTCTCCCACGTAGCTGGGACGACAGGCATGCCTGGCTAATTTTTCTATTTTTTGTAGAGACAGGGTTTCGCCACATTGCCCAGGCTGGTCTCGACCTCCTGGGTTCAAGGGATCGACCCTGCTCAGCCTCCAAAAGTGCTGGGATTAGGAGAGAGCCACCACGCCTGACCTATCTTCAGACTGTTTCCCTTGGCTTCTCTACCTCTGAAAGGGTACACATCACTCCACAGTGAATGGGTGCTCCCCGCTCCACCTTGTCTTTTTTTCCTTTTCCTTGCCTCCATCCCATTCTCCAGTTCTTTTTCTCACTCTTCTTTTATTCTTCTTTACTTCTTTTTACCCAAATTCTAAAAGGCAGGAACTGTGGTTATGTTGGCAAAGATGAAGGCATCCTGTGCCTTCTTACTGGAACCCCGCTCCCTGAGTTCTTGTCTATTGATATCCCATCAGAGCTTGCCACCCCTCTTCCTTGAAGCCCTCCCTGACCACCCCTCCTCCTCTGACCTCCTAGTGTTCTGGTCCCACACCTCTCCCTTGCTCCTTAGACATATACCACCTAGTGTCATTTCGATTATTTTGTCTTTTAGTATAGTTCACTCCGCTTCCATATTTTTTCCCTCAAGTAGAGTATAAACTCATAGAGGGAGAGACCACAGATGACTTTGTTTTTATATCCTGGAGTACCTACTGCTGTGCACTCAAAAATTTATTTTGAATGAATGCTTCCCACCTCTGAAGGTTCTAAACACACATATACAATAAGGCTCAAAATAAAACAAAGGGACTAAGGCTGACTGTAATGAGAGGGAGTTGTTGAATGCTAAATGATTAGTATCAGAGAGCTGGAAGGGACATGAATCATGGTCTAATCGACTCCGTCATTTTGCAACGTGTGGACTGAGGCTGAGTGGGGATGTGACTTGACCAGGTCCCCACATGTCCGCAAGTGTCCTCTCTATCACCCCTCATTGCAAAACCTTTGTGGGTGTACTGAAGCGAGCGAACGAATTGCTGTGAGTCTTTAAAAGTAAACAAAAACTCCATTTGTTTGAAGGCAAAGAGACGGACTAAGTGACTTCTTAAGTTTGCTTTCAGCCCGGGATAGCAATCGGTTTTCTTCTGCGTCTCCGGAACGTGTGTGAATCCCAAACGTGGGCGGCCTGTTGGAAGCTCGCTGTTGCAAGTTTGTCATCTAGTGGTGGAAGGTAGGTATTGCACCTCCAGCCCCCTCCACCAACACAGTGTTTCCTAAAAGCCCTGGTCAACGGAGTTTGTGTAGGATGCCAAACGCGTGATGACATTCTGCTAACCGTGGCCCTCAGGTGATTACACTCTACTAGAAGTCTGCAGGGCCTCCTGAAGCTCTACAGTTCCAATCTGGCGACTGTGTTAGGGAGACTAAATTGTGACCGTCACTAATTAATACAGATGGGAAAATCTCTAGGGAAGGGGTGAGCCTGACTTGCATCTTCAAGGGTGGGAATAGCGTGGATGAGCAGAATGGGGCACATATCAGAAGAGAGGAACAAGATGAATCAAGAGGTCGTGGGGTAAGGAGAGAGGAGGAGAGGGAAGCAGCATTGGGGAGCTAACAGGAAGAAAGGTCAACTGGCTTCAGCCAGTGGTGCCTCTAGCAAATTTGGGGCAAATAAAGGAAGGTCTTAGAAATTAGATAGAAAGGTTTGGAAATGACCCAGTAGGGGATAGGAGCTCTTTTAAATCCTAATTGGGGAAGAAATTTGATTAAAATGGTGTTTTAGAACAATTAATATGCCATGCTACCATCTTTTTTTCTTTTTTCTTTTTCTCGCCATCCCCTCCCCCCCCCCCCCACTACCAGCCCCACCCCTGAGACAGGGTCTTGCTCTGTCACACAGGCTGGAGTGCAGTGGTGCCATCTCAGCTCACTGCAACCTCTGCCTCCCAGGTTTAAGCAATTCTCCTGCCTCAGCCTCCCAAGTAGCTGGGATTACAGGCACCCACCACCGCACCTGGCTAATCTGTGTATTTTTAGTAGAGACGGGGTTTCACCATGTTTGTCAGGCTGGTCTCGAACTCCTACCGTTGTGATCCACCTGCTTCAGCCTCCCAAAGTGCTGGGCCACCGCACCCGGCCTTATTTTTTTTTAAGATGGAGTCTCACTCTGTTGTCCAGGCTGGAGTCCAGTGGTGCAATCTCAGTTCACTGCAACCTCTACATCCCCGGTTCAAGTGATTCTCCTGCCTCAGCCTCCTGAGTAGCTGGGATTACAGGCATCCAACACCACGCCCAGCTAATTTTTGTATTTTTAGTAGAAACAGGGTTTCACCATGTTGGCCAAGCTGGTCTTGAACTCCTGACCTCAGGTGATCTGCCCACATTGGCCTCCCAAAGTGTTGGGATTACAGGCGTGAGCCACCATGCCTGGCCCATGCTACCATCTTTAACTGGAGAGGGGAAACTAGAAAAATCATGAGTCGAGTTTGTTATTATTCTTCCTATATATTTTTAAATTAATAAATATTTTTAATTAATAAATACATAAACTCCTAAACCGCTATGAGAGAATGATAGAAGTGCTTAGCACAGTGCCAGCACATAGTGGGTGCTCAGGAAGTTGATGATGCTCTTTATTATCATCTCTCTGAAATTCACCTTTGACATCAGGGGACCTCATATGATGATCATCTTAGCTCTAGTGACTGCTTTGTTCATTTTCTCTCTGCGGGGTAGTAGAGGCTCTGGCCTCTGTCAGGGGCCTGTGGCAGTGGATAGGGAGGAGACTTAGAGAAGGCCCCTGAATACCCTCTCTCCTCTGCTCCTTTCCCACCTCCCTCCTGAAGGTCGCTGGCTGTTCGTTCCTCTGACAGTGGGAAATTCCCATGAAGATAATCCATTCTCTCTGACAACTTTCTGGGCAACTTTCTCCCCAGCATCTGTCCACGGGGAGCAGAGAGCCTGGCCTTTAGGGAACACACAGCCATACTCTCTTTCCAGAGAAGCAGCTTCCCTGTGTCCCCTCGTGTGTCATCATCCCCTCAGGATGGTGCCGTTGCTGGCTGCAGGCCAGAGCCCCCAGAGCTGGGACACCTTTCCCTTCCTCCTTCTGGCCCACTTACTCACACTCATCCTGCCTGAGATGCCGCCTTCTCAGGCCCTCATTCAGGAACCCCTCAGGGTGGTGGAAGGGCCCCCAGTAGGCTCAGTCCTATTTCCATAAACTGCAGTTGACCCATGAACAATGTGGAGGTTGGGGGGCACTAACACACGTGCAATCCAAAATGTGCATATAACTTTTGATTCCCCAAAAACTTAACTATGAATGGCCTACTGCTGACTGGAAGCCTTACCAAAAACATAAACAGTCAATTAACATATTTTGTGTGTATATATATATATATATTATAGACTGCATTCTTTAATAAAGTAAGTTGGAGAAAAGAAAATGTTAAGAAAATCATAAGGAAAAGAAAATATATTTACTACTAAGTAGAAGTGGATAATTTTCAAGGCCTTCATCTTCCTCATCTTCACGTCGAGTAGGCTAAGGAGGAGGAAGGGTTGGTCTTGCGGTCCCAGGGTGGCAGAGGTGGAAGAGGAGGTGGAGGTGAAAGGAGACGCAGAAAGGACAGGCACACTCAGTGTACATTTTATTGAAAAATATCTGTATATAAATGGATCCACACAGTTCAAGCCCATGCTGTTCAAGGGTCAACTGTACATGGTCTGGATCTGGTAGGAAATAGTGGAAGTCAGTCTAGTTGAAGAAAATCGTGACCTTTATTTAGTCACTTTTTATGCATACCTTTTCCCAGGAGGGGCAAGTGCCGAACCTTCGTTATGGGCCGGGCAAAGTACGGGGTTGGGGAAAGGATGACTAGGAGGACAAGAGTCTCTTCTGTCTTCAGATAAACAAGCCCAACACCACGGAGGTAGCAAGTAAGTTGGTTCCCAAGGAGGTTTGTCAAGTAGAAAATGCTTCCTGGCCAGGCGCGGTGGCTCACACCTGTAATCCCAGCACTTGGGGAGGCCAAGGCGGTTGGATCACTTGAGGTCAGGAGCTTGAGACCAGCCTGGCCAACATGGTGAAACCCCACCTCCGCTAAAAATACAAAAAATTAGTCAGGTGTGGTGGCGTGTGCCTGTAATCCCAGCTACTCCAGAGGCTGAGGCAGGAGAATCGCTTGAACTGGGAGGCAGAGGTTGCAGTGAGCCGAGATCGTGCCACTGCACTCCAGCCTGGGTCACAGAGTGAGACTCCATTTCAAAAAAAAAGAAAAAAGAAAAGAAAATGCTTCCTGAACTATTCCCTCAGTGGAAGTGATGGCTGAACCGGAGCAGCGTCTTAGACCATGTGTAGAGGTCACACACTGAGACGCCGTACCATAAAAGAACTTGGGTCCCTGAGGACCCATGTGGAGCATGCCAGCTGTGCCAGCCATGGACTGCCAATCTCCGAATTGCAATGGGAGGAAGAAACACACTTTCATGTCTCTTAAGCCACTGTGTTTTGGTCTCCATACGCACAGCCAAATATAATCTTAATTAATACTGTGTTCAATAAATGTCGGCTGATGTTGTCACATGATTATAACTAATGTCTGTCTTCTCACTAGACTGAAAGCTTCATGAGGATAAGGGCCATGTCTGTGTGGTTCAGTATATCCCCAAGGCTCATGCCAGTGCCATGTGCACAGCAGGTACCCAGTGGGCATCTGTTGAATTAGTGAGTGAGCCATGACCCCTGTTCATGCTCTTCTTCTCCCTGGGCCTAAGCACCAACCTTGGGGCACCTTTTCCTTTAAGGTCTCACTGAAAGCCCTTCTCCCAGAGAAAATACTTGTAATGCTTCACTTCCTTCCGGTTCCTCCTTTTATTGGTTCCTTAAAGCTTACACTATATGTTACATAGATGGAGTTATCCCTATGCTATTTGGGGATCATTCTCTGTTTATCCCTGGTTACTTATGTGCTTGCTTAAGTGAACAGTAACCTACTTTGGGCAAGGAAACCACTTTCAGTTTTCAAATCACTGGGAACCTTAACTCCAGTTCTTCACAAATGAATACAGTGGGTAATAAATACTTGCTGAAGAAAGAAAGAAGACAGGGAGGAGGGTGAGGATCAAAAAACTACCTATCAGGTACTATGTGTTTTACCTGAGTGGTGAAATAATCTGTACAACAAACCCCTGAGACATGCAATTTACCTGTGTAACAAACCTGCACAGGTACCCCTGAGCCTAAAATAAATGTTAAAAAAGAAGGAAAAGAAGGGAAGGAGGAAAACCTGACAAGGTCCCAGTGCTAAGGAGAATGTTGGCATCTCAAGTTGGGGGTGTGATTTAAAGAAAAGAAGCAGAAAGTGAGGTCAATAAGAGCAGTCTGAGAGGCAGGGACAAGGAAGAGAGTCCTAGGAGCCAAGCTGGGAAAACATTTCAAAGGCAGGTTGAAAATGGTGTGTTGAAAATTGAGAAAAAGTAGAATTCAAGGGACCTTGTCAACATTAGCTGTGACCTTGATCAAGTCACTTCACCTTTAAGGATCTGTTTTCCTGATTTCGACACTTAGGAAGTCTGACTAATCAGTGAACTGGCTCTGCTCCAAGGAGCCCAGTTAGAGGCTCCAAGAAGCTTGAACCCAGCCCTCTCCTCCTCAGCCAAAGAAGCTGTGTTCTTCAGCTTCATGCACTGACTTCCTTATAAAATTTAGTCTGAACAAAAGGCTATGGGGCTAAACCAAAGTTTGAGAACCACTGGATTCAATGAACTCCTCAACTGTATGAAGATCCCTGATTTTGAGATTCAACCAGTCACTCCCAAAGCTGAAACCCTTCCTCAAAGAAAATCTGGGAAATGAAGGGCGTATACATAGATCTTGGCCTTGTCTCCCCAGCCAGACTGTAAATTCTAAGAAGGGCAAACTTGGGCTTGTGGTGCTCAGCTTCCCATGACAGGCAGGCAGCCTTGGCTGAATTCATAGATGTTCCACAGAGTTCTGTGGCTGGATGCTTGACAGTTACGCAATAGAAAGGCCATGGGAAGGATTTATTTCACCTTGGGGAGTTCTCGGGGATGTAGGGACTCCCTTTCTGGGATGACTGGATGACCGGACCCCTGTGCTCCCATTTAAATATTTCTACTCATATACGTGTGTCTTTAACTTCATCACATCATCTTGCTTCTTCTTCCCAATTGCTGGTTTTCAGGTGTCTCCTTTTCCCACATGCCTCTACCCACTCCCCTTCCCTCTCAGCCTGAGGTTCATGACCTCTGACCCTGACTCTTTCCAAGGCATTGAGCTGGAATCCTGTGTCTGGAGTCAATGAGATGTCCAGAACAGGCAGGACTGAACCAAGTACCGGGAACTTTGCACTCAGAGGAAGAGGCACCTAAAAAAGCAAGGATCAAACCAAAGCGTGGTCCATCTATACAATGGGATATGATTCCGCCTTAAAAAAGGAGCATGAGGACATTGTGCTAAGTGAAATAAGCCAGCCACAAAAGACAAACACTGTCTGATTTCACTTATCTAGAGAGGTCAAATTCATGGAAATGAAAAGTAGAATGCTGATTACCAGGGGCTGGGGGAAGGAGGGAATGGGGAGTAGTTTAATGAGTACGGAGTTTCTGCTGGTGGAAATGAAAAGGTTCTGGAGATTGATTACTGATATGGTTTAGCTGTGTCCCCACTCAAATCTCATCTTGAATTCCCACGTGTTGTGGGAGGGACCCAGTAGGAGGTAACTGAATCATGGGGTCAGGTTTTTCCCATGCTGTTCTCATGATAGTGAATAAGTCTACAAGAGCTGATGGTTTTTAAAACAGGAATTTCCCTGCACAAGCTCTCTTTGCCTGCCGCCATCCATGTAAGGTGTGCCTTTGCTCCTCCTTGCCTTCCACCATGATTGTGAGGCCTCCCCAGCCATGTGGAACTGTAAGTCCAATAAACCTCTTTTTCTTCCCAGTTTCAGGTATGTCTTTATCAGCAGCATGAAAAGAGACTAATACCACTACATGACAATGTGAATATAGCTTACTCGACTGAATTGTATGCTTAAAAATGGTTAAGAAGGTAAATTTTATATTATGTGTATTTTACAACAATTTTTGTTTAAAAGCAGCAACAGCAAGGACCACAGGAGGAGTCCCTGTCTCAGCCTGGCCTCTCTCTGCCTGCCACCTGGAGGTGTGATAAGGTAGAGGGTGAGCCAGAAGGGAATGAAACTCCTCCAGGTGACAACTCCTCAAGCTGCTGGCCTTCCAGAGCTTACTCTCCTGAGTCTGACCCCAATATCTCTAGATCCACAGGCTTTTGTCCTTGTCTCCTAGCTCCCAGATGCTACTCATTTCTCTGAGCACACATGAGACCGCAGGTGACATTATCACACACACACCACAAACCAACTCAATCTGTTAATTAGTTTTTTAAAAAACAAACAAAACAGAGACTGGTCATAATCCCAGAGCCCAGCCTGGCCGTATTGGAGCAGTTTATTAACAGGGAGGGCCTGTAAGGTCCTTGGGGCAGCGGCGTGGTGATAAGTCGAGGACTCCATCTCAGCTCAACCATCCGGGGCCTCTCTCTAACTCACCCTGGTATGGCTAAGGCCAAGGGCCAGGCACCTGAAAGAAAGTGCTAGGTGGAAAGGGCATTTCAGCCTCCTATACCGAGCCCCTTACCACACCCAGGGGGATCACAGGGAGAACCTAGGGAAAGAAGTGAGGAAGAACAGGGTCAAGAGCACAGGCCAGGGACTCTCTCTTCCACTTGGGATCTGGTTTTCTCACTCCCAGGAGCCTGTACAGGAGACCTCAGGCCTGAGGGAAGGGTGTTGCCTTGAGAGATCCTGGGAGAGGCAAGAGGATGTGACTGACAGGGTCAAGACAGGGAGAACAGGCAAAGGCAGGCAGGAGACAGGAGACGGTGAGTGAGCAGGGCTGTCCTCACGTCCTGATCCCAAATGGTTTCCTCTTAAGGGGTCAGGGCTGGGGCAGATGCCTTCTAGAGCATGTGGTGGTATTCTTAAGGCCCTAAGTGACCCCAGAAGGGACCGGGGGGGAGGCTGCACTCACCTGGAAGACTCTGCTTCACCCCGACATGATGTGCTTGACAAAGGCTAGGAAAGAAGTGAAAATCAGTTGCCGTGTGGCTCAGCACCTCTAGGCCCATAAACCACTTGTCCCTTCTCCACACTGCCTGACTTCCAACCCTCCCACTCTCCTTTCTCCAGACTGTGTAGTTCCTGCTCTTATTTGGGGGTTGGTGGGGAGAAGGTGGAAGAAGGGCAAACATTTAAACTCTGCTCTGTGCCCACTCTCTGTGCTCATTCTCAACACAAATGGAATGAACTACATTATCGCTATGGATCCCCACAGCCTTGAGAAAGGTGCCAGCATCACCCCTATGCCTCAGACGGGAAAACTGAGGCTCAGAGAAAATAAGTGACTTAATCGAGTCCACCAGCTAATATATCACAGAGCTAGCTGCAAAATCCATGCTCCCACCATTACACTAGGAGGTTCACTCACAAGATGGAAAAGAACAACATCCAATAGGGGGTCTACCAAAGCCCACATCAGACACACACTCCCCAGTTCCTGGGCCTACCCCACCCAAGCTGTTCCCACGCTACCATCCCTGGCTGCCCTGGGAAGCAAGGCGTGGCTTAATACCTTCATAATTGATGCAGCCGTTGGCATCCTCTTGCCCAGCTAACAGCTGCTCCACTTCAGCCTCAGTCATCTTCTCTCCTGCAATGGGTTTGGGAGGTGGTGCGCTCTTAATTACAGATGGCAAAGGAGGAACTGGCAATACCCAAATACCCCCATAAGTCTGAAGGTTCAAGACTGCCTGGATCTGGGAAGTGGTTCAAACCAAGCCTCCCCCAAATGCTTTGAAGGGTGGGGTCAAGGGTCTTAAGGTCTTGCCCAGTCTCCGAAGCCTCCCCGCTGCCTTACAGCTGCCAGGGCCTCAGTGTTTCAGGCAAAGACAAGGAAAGAAGCCCTGAGTCCCACCTCTCAGGCCTCAGCAGTAACCCCTGCTCTGCCAACCTGCTCTCCCCTCCTCTCCCAAACCCTGGTACCTGCTGAGCAAACCCAACTGGGGATGGTTGTTCTTGCAGAGCCCAGGGAGGCAGGGCCTGGATCAGGTCATTATCCTCAGGATGCAAAGACCCTTGTATACCACCCCCCAACCCAACCAGTATATGTCACCTTGGCACCTCCCACCCCTCCATTCCTCCCACTTGGTCTTCATCTCTGCCCAGCTGGCATACCCAGGGTGGCAAGGACGTGCCGAAGCTCAGCACCCATGACTGTGCCATTGCTCTCCTTGTCAAAGACACGCAGGCCCTCCACGAAGTCCTCATAGGTGCCCTGCTCCTTGTTGCGGGAAATGTGCTGCAGGATGGGCAAGAACGTCTCAAAGTCCAGCATCTTGACATTCATCTCTTTAGGCAGGCAGGGTAGAGAAAGAGAAAGCAACGTGAGCTGGTGCTCAGGGGAGCAGAGGGTCAAGAGGGGGCCTCACCCCAAGTCTGGCAGCACCCAGGGCTCGGGCTACAGCCACTTCTGGGTGGTATACCCATTAGTGCTCCTGGAGAACACAGAGCTGCCCATCCAAGCAAGGCAGGGGACTGGGGGCTGGGGAGACAGTCTCAGGGGCCTTCTTTTCTCAGTGAAAGGAGAAGGGTGGAAGGAAAAAGGAGCCCTCCACCCAGACCTCTGAGCACCAGGTAGCCAACCAGGTGAAGGAGCTGAGGGTGGCAGCAGCAGGATGTGAGGGGCCCGAAGTGCCACGCAGCCCGGGCCTCACACTCAGTTTAGACTCTTGACATGTGACAGACCTATAATCACAGGGGCAAACAGACAGGACTGAAAAAAGAAATGTTCGCACCACTCTGCATGGGGTCCCATCACTAGAGCACACTGCTTGAAGCTACTCTGAATCAATAAGTTTTATAAATTCGCAGTTCTCTTGTGAACAGCGCACTTCTCCCACATGGTAGTGTGTTAAAAAGCTTTAATTTAATAGAGGCAAACTATTTTTAAATACCACAAATGTGGGCATTTCTTTCTTTTATAAGCACCCAGGACTTGCTTCTGACTTCTGAGACACAAGCTCCTAGCCCTCTGGTCCTTTCCTGCCCACATCCTTCACCCCCACGGTTATCTTCAGCCAGAGGAGAAGGGGAAAGGGCCAGAACCAAGGGATGGAGAGGGGAACCAATATGGGACCTAGGAAGCCTCCAGAGATGGCCCGCCCTTGCTGAGAGGCTCACCCCACCCCAAATCCCATGCCAACACCACTGAGGAGAAGCATGTGTGCGTGGTTTAGAGCAGCTGTTAACTTGACTGGCACACATGACAGATGACATTACAAATGGGACACACGCCCTTGCACCTCTTTTCATCTGCCGTAACAAGGACTGATGGAGGCACAGCTCACACATGAGTATGAACACTCAACGGTCGCACTTATGAGCTACAAAAGAATCGTTTGCACCACTTTCTAAACACTCACTCACCAAAACCTATTGAAAAGCAAATGAATGCAAGAGGCAGCATGTAGAGCTAAGAATCTTGAAGCTGCTCTAATTCATATCAAACAATTTGTAAAAGTCAGTACTCTAACCATTATTAGAAACAAATGATTTGTAATACAGCTCACGATGGCCACCACAGGATACTGGGTGCTGTGACAGATGCCTCTCCTGAGAGCTCCTGGGCTGGGGAGTGAGAACCATCAGTTACCAGATTTCCAGATTCCCACCCAGCCTTCCTCAGACACTGAGGCAACAGAATGTAGCTCCTGCCCCGCAGGAGCTCCCAACCTCGTGAGGGAAACAAGCCCAGGCTACCTTCCTCCAGGGTCACTTAAGTACGGGACGTCTAGAAAAATTCTCAAAGTGGGACTAGGGTAAGCTGGGTAGGGGAGGCTGGTCCTGAGGGGCTAAAGCGGGAGAAGAGACAGCCCAGATGGCAGAGAAAATCTGGACAAGGAGGGAGCCCAGGGACTGCAAGTTGGACCCTGGGAGAGGTCTGCCATGCAGACGCACTGACCTTCGGGCTTGGGCTTGCCCAGCACGCGTAGCACCTCGGCGTTGGTGGGGTTCTGACCCAGGGCCCGCAGTACATCCCCACACTGGCCGTAGGTGATCTTCATCTCTCCAGTTGGGGTCCGATCAAACAATGAAAAGGCCTCTTTGAACTCTGTGAAGAGAAGACCCAGCCATACCCCCCAATCCCCATTGAAGGTGGTGGCTGGTGGCCAATCAGCCTCCACCAAGCTGAATAGTAGGTGCGTGTGGTTGTTAAAATATTCCAATATTTCTCTTTGTCCATTAGCCTAGGCCCTCCCTCGAACCCGTCCCCATCTCATCTTCTGCCAAACCAAGAGGCAGCCTGGTGCCTCCACGACCCATTCTAGGGCTGGGCCTGGGGTCTCTTCTATTGCTTCATTGTTATAAAATTCGAATGTTGGGAGGCTGCAGCACGAGAATCGCTTGAGCTTGGGAGGCAGAGGTTGCAGTGAGCCGAGATAGCACCACTGCACTCCAGCCTGGATGACAGAGTGAGACTCCATCTCAAAAAAAAAAAAAAAAAAATTCAAATGTCTCCCTGGTTTCCACCCCTCCCACCCACACATCCTGCTCTGGTGTAGGTGAGGTTCCTGACTGCTGAAATGACAGACAAGTGAAAATAGCACTGGCCCGGAACTGAGGATTCCTAAATTCTCATCTTGGCTCTGCCTCAGAGTGCAGGATAAGCTGGGCTGGGTCTCAGCTTCCTGTGCACACAAAGGGAGTGACAACTCCACCCCACTCCCTGGGCCTGTCACTGTGAGAGCGAAGGGAGGTTGCAGTGTGTGGAAGCATTTTACAAAGTGATAAGACCGCTGGAAAGTCAGCTATTATCAGTACTGCCTGTTCCAGGCTGAAAGGCGGCTCCCAGGCCTGATGAGGCAGTTGTCAGACCACCCCAGCTCTGCCATCCACTCGCATACGGCCTGGGGCAAACTATTAACCTCTGTGGGCCCTCGTTTTCTTAGCTCTAAGTGGAGATACAGTGATCACTTGAGCGGGTTGCAGGTGGGATCACAAAGCACGCCGAGCAATGTCCAGCATATGGTAAGGGAATCGACAAATGGTGGTTACAACTGTTTCCCAGTTCTGTTTCCTACTTACCAGCCCAGAACCATAGGGACTGGACTCCTTGAAGGCAGCAGGGCAAATATCCCCGCAGCAAGACCAAAGGAAGGCACTCCTGGTCCCTTTTTCAAAGAACCGCAACTCTTCATTGATTTGTTTTTGTTTTGTTTTTGTTTTTGTTTTTGTTTGAGACAGAGTCTCGCTCTGTCATCCAGGCTGGAGTGCAGTGGTGTGATCTCGGTTAACTGCAACCTCCACCTCCCAGATTCAAGCAATTCCTGTGCCTCAGCCTCCTGAGTAGCTGGGATTACAGGCGCCCACCGCCACCACCACACCTGGCTAATTTTTGTACTTTAGCAGAGACTGGGTTTCACCATGTTGGCCAGGCTGGTTTCAAATTCCTGGCCTCAAGTGATCCATCTGCCTTGGCCTCTCAAGTGCTGGGATGATAGGTGTGAGTCACCACACCTAGGCCCAATTCTTCATTGATTGGGATTCAACCAGTTCATTAGTGGAGGTAATTTGGCCTGGGAGGGGCATTGAAGTTACCTTATGCTACCCACAAAGAAGTGGTTTACTAAGCAGATTAACAGTATAAGCCAAAAAAGAATTCATGAACTACTTAGGGAAAAAAGCCAGTTTTAATCCTTTCCAAGTACTTCTTTCTCTAGAGGCTGCATATGGATTATTTACAAATCATTCCACATATCACAGAAGATTCCCCGACCTTAACTTTCAACTCTTTCTTAGGCTTTATATGAATTTAAAAGACATAAAACCACATTTCCTTCATATTACTGAATAATTGAGTTCAAATTTCATTCCCATTGCTTACTTGACTTTGAACAAATAAATATTTAACCTCTAAAAACATCTTATATAAATGGTACCTACATCATAGGTTTCTTTTTAGTTAGTTTTTTTTTTTTTTTTTGAGATGGAGTTTCACTCTTGTTGCCCATGCTGGAGTACAATGGCATGATCTCGGCTTACCACAACCTCTGCCTCCCAGATTCAAGCAATTCTCCTGCCTCAGCCTCCCAAGTAGCTGGGATTACAGGCATGCGCCACCATGCCAGGCTAATTTTGTATTTTTAGTAGAGATGGGGTTTCTCCATGTTGGTCAGGTTGGTCTCGAACTCCCGACCTCAGGTGATCCGTGCACATCGGCCTCCCAAAGTGCTGGGATTACAGGTGTGAGTCACCACGCCTGGCTATCATAGGTTTCTTAAATTACATTCAAATTAATATAATAATGTATGTAAATATACTATGTGTATAAATACAATAATGTATGTAAAAAATTTTAACACAATGTCCAGCACATAGTAAATGCATAAACAGTGCGTCTAGTATTATCTTACTGAGTTTAATCCTAATTTGGATCACTTAACTGTGTGATCTTGGCCAAATCATTTAACCTCACTGAACCTTGGTTTCCTCCTTTGTAAAAAGGAAATAACACCTACCTCATAGCCTTGTTATAAGGATTTAATATTTTTTTTGTTTGTTTGTTTTTATTTTTATTTTTTTGGAGACAAAGTCTTGCTCTGTCACCCGGGCTGGAGTGCAGTGGCACAATCTCAGCTTACTGCAACCTCCACCTCCCAGGTTCAAGCAATTCTCCTGCCTCAGCCTCCCTAGTAGCTGGGATTACAGGTACGTGCTACCACGCCCAACTAATTTTTTATACTCTTGGTAGAGATGGGGTTTCACCATGTTGGCCAGGCTGGTCTCGAACTCATGACCTCAAGTGATCCACCTGCTTCAGCCTCCCAAAGTGCTGAGATTACAGGTGTGAGCCACTGCACCTGGCCAGGATTTAATCTTTTTTACTTTTAAAACAATTAGCATGGTGTCTGGCACAAATTCAGTGCTCAATAAATACATATTTGTTAGTTGAATCTGAAGTCAGACTTTTTGATCTCCTAGTTCATTCAGAAGAGTGAGGTCAAGTTTAACAAAAGAGGAAGTCTCATCAAAAGAAAATGTAATGATGTGCCTGGCACAATGGTTCACGCCTGTAATCCCAGTACTTTGGGAGGCCGAAGTGGGAGGATCACCTGAGGTTAGGAGTTCGAGACCAGCCTGATGAACACGGAGAAACCCCATCTATACTAAAAATACAAAATTAGCTGGGCCTGGTGATGCATACCTGTAATCCCAGCTACTCGGGAGGCTGAAGCAGGAGCATCACTTGAAGCCGGGAGGCAGAGTTTGCAGTGAGCAGAGATCACATCATTGCACTCCAGCCTGGGCAACAAGAGCAAAATTCTGTCTCAAAAAAAAAAAAAAAGATGTAATGATGCTTAATAAGAGGGTGAAACCTGAAGAGGAGGGTAATAAGAACAATGACCTATGATTTGAGCACTTACCATGAACCAGGCCCTGAGCAAATAATTTTGCATAGAACACTCTATTAATCTTTATGAGGAAACCTTATGCTATCGGTATTATTATCCTCATTTAAAAGCCAATGTAGATATGACTTATGATCAACTATTAAGGAAACCAAGGAAATGATGAGGAGGAAGGAGGAAGAGGAGGACACCTGCTTGTTATAACTGCTGATGCTCCAACCTATCGCCTGGCCTGCTGGGAAGTCTGGTATGCACATAAAAAAAATCAAACACTGATGTTTAGGACTACAACTAGAAAAAAAAAAAAAAAGCCAGTGTGATTTTCAGGTATTAGAGGTGATGTTCAAGGGTCCAGAAGAGACCTTTCCTCAATACTCTGCAGTAGTGTAGTCACCTGCTTACTACAGCAGTGACTCCCCTCTCTAAAAGAATACAGAAATCTGGAGAGGGATGAGAAGGAAGTCAAGGGTTAGAAGCTAATTCCTATGAGAAAAAAAAAAAAAGCACAAAAGAAACTGGGAGACCAGGCACAGTGACTTAATGCCTATAATCCCAGCACTGTGGGACGCCAGAGGATTGCTTGAGGCCAGGAGTTGGAGCCTAGTCTGGGCAACATAGCAAGACCCCCATCTCTACAAAACATAAAAACAATGGTACATGCCTGTAGTACTAGCTACTCAGGAGACTGGGGTGAAAAGATTGCTTAAAACCAGGAATTCAAGGTTACGATGAACTATGATAGCACCAATGCACTCCAGCCTAGGTGACACAGCAAGACCTTGTCTCAAAATAAAATAAAATGATAGCACAAAATAAAATAAAATAAAATAAAATAAATTGGGGCATGTCACCTAGAGAATATAAATCTTAGGAGGGATTTGAAAACTATCTCCAAATAGATGGAGGATATCTAGAGGATGCTGAATGGACTAGAATGTCTAAATTGAAACCCAAATACCCTCACTTTGTAGATAAGAAAATTAAGATTTAAAGAAGTAAAATGGCCAATAGTGGAAGATTTAAAGAAGTCTCATGGCCAATGGTGGAAGAATTAGGGCTAATACGAAAGTCTCCTAATTCCACATTATGTTCTTTCCACCATAACATGAGAAAACCATTATCATCTTCACCAAAAAACAAATGAAAAGATCGCTGGGGTAAAATTAACGGAAAAACAATTCTGATTCAACAGAAGGAAAAATGTCTTCAAGGTCGGAGGGATAAAAGATCAGAATGAGTTCCCCCCTCCCCATCAGCCCTGAAAAGACACAACCATCTGTTCCAGTTGGCCATTTGGGAAGTTAAAATTTTAAATCATTAGTTGATTTTCCAGTCCTCACTAGTATCCTTGTGTTTCTATATCCACGTAAGTGTATATTTAACTAAAATGCATTGAAATTAATGCTGACTGCAAGTGAGTATCCACTGAGTATTATGAAAACAGAGTCAGGCTCAATTCACTAGTTTCAAAAGGCATATGCCAGCTCTCACGCTGTATTTGTGGGTAAACCGGTGTCACTTTTTTGGAGAGCAACCTGGCAATAACCATTATAATTTAAAATGCACCATCCTTTAAACCACTGCTAGGAAGGCCACCTGGGAAAAGAAAGCTGATATCCTCCAACCGGAAACATCTGAAAGCCTATCAATATAGTCCTGATTAAATTAAAAGGTTACACCTATGTGTGACAGTCTATATACTTGTTTAAAAGAATGAAGTAGAACTGTTCGTGTGGCTGGGCGCGGTGGCTCACACCTGTAATCCCAGCACTTTTGGGAGGCCAAGGCGGGCAGATCATGAGGTGAGGAGATCGAGACCATCCTGGCTAACACGGTGAAACCCCGTCTCTACTAAATATACAAAAAAAATTAGCCGGGCGTGGTGGCGGGCGCCTGTAGTCCCAGCTCCTCGGGAGGCTGAGGCAGGAGAATGGTATGAACCTGGGAGGTGGAGGTTGCAGTGAGCGGAGATCACGCCACTGCATTCCAGCCTGGGCGACAGAGTGAGACTCTGTCTAAAAAAAAAAAAAAAGAGAACTGTTTGTGTTAATTGTGAAAAGATATCCAAATACTGTATATTACTATATCCAAGTATATATTTAATAAAAGGTGGACAGTGTGTATCACATGGCTTGATTTGTATAAACTGTATACAGTCATCATACATACACACAAGCTTGTGTATCATTATATATTTTTCTGAAAGGATACATAAACACCTGTCCACAGTGGTTGTCTTTGGGAGAGGAATCAGCATGGAAAAAAAGGATTTTTATTTTTTATTATTTACTTTTAAGTAATATGTGTGTGTGTGTTCGCTTTTTTGTTTTACCATGTGCAAATATTCATTTGATTTTTAAAAGAGAGTATGTGCTTAAAATGAGGGGGCTGGATTAGGTGACTGTTCAAGGTCCCTTCCAATTCCTATAATTTTATGTCCTGGAGGCATTCGGTGGGGGAAACAGAGGGATATACTGCAATGACAGTGAGTCCTGCTTTACAGCTGGGGGACATGGAGCATCATGTGATAAAACATTTCATTGGCCCTGCCACCATTAGTGGGTTAGCATCTTGGCAGACTTCATGGTGGCAGGAGAGGAAGCTGGTAAACTAAGGAGGGCTTTCCAATAATGGGAACAGAAATGAGGGCTTCCAAATATCTTAGATAGATCTTTGGAGTGGAGGAAAAAAGGCACTAACTTTTGTTAAGCATCTGCTGTGCTCCAAGCAGTCTGGCGGGGTAGTTGAGAAAACAGATCTGGAATCAGATTGCCTGAGTTTGAACCTGAGCTCTACTGCTGACCGCCATGTGAGACTGGGCAAGTCACCCCATCTCTATGTGTCTCCGTTTTATCACTTGTACATGGGGGAGGTAACAATTGCTACCTCATGGTGTTGTTATGAGAATTAAAGGAGTGAATCCATATAAAGTGCCTAGGACTGTGCCTGACACATGGTAAATGCTCAATACAGGTTTGCTATGATGATGATAGTGATTACTATTACCATGAGGACAACAACTACTCCTCCTCTTCTTCCTCCTCCTCCTTCTTCTCCTCGTCCTCCAGGAAAATGCAATAGAGACGGAGAGGTGGGGTTGTCCATACTTACCTTCAATCTGGTCAGCAGTGAAGTCTATCTGCAGGGAGGGAAATAGAAGTGAGGGCTTGGATTGCTAAAAGCAATTGTAAAGGTCCCCAAAGGGAAGCAGAAGCAGAAGTGGCTTCCAATACAGTCTGGCCACCTCCAGCAGGCCACTGATAAGCAAGGAAGGAGACTTGTGCTAAGGGTAAAACACAAGTCTCCTGCTGAATGAGACACAACTGACAGGCTATAAAATACAGTCAGCCCTCCTCCCCAGCTTCAACCAACTCCGGATTGAAAATATTCAGAAAACAGTAAATAATCACATGACAATAAAATATAATACAAAAAATATATAACATAACTATCACATAGTATTTACATTGTACTAAGTATTATAAGTAACCTAGAGAGGATTTAAATTATACAGGAGGCTGTGTGTAGATTATATGCAAACTTTACATAGGAGGCTTGAGCATCCTCAGATTTTGGTATCCGTGGGGGTCCTGGAACCAATCCCCTACAGAGAATGAGGGACAACTGTAATGCAGACTCCAAAGTTCTCTCAATACCACTTATTAAGTGATGGTTCCAGGTAAGAGGGAAAGGGAAAGAAAAATTCCCTAGATAATTGTAGAACCTACACGGACTCCCTATTGCAATGCCTTTGGGTCAAAGGTAAATTCTTCATCCTAGCCACCCACAAACTGCCCTCCCTGTTGCCCCTTCAATCTCTTCCTAGTCCATAGTCCTCTGACAAGCTGCACTTCTGCCCTCTTTGGGCACCACCACTCCCCACCCTTTGACTCCTCTTTCTATCTGATTCTGATTTTAAATCCACTCCCTTCGATGAAGGCTTCCCACACCCCATCCCACTCCAGCCCCTCCTTCCGCACATGTCCCTAGTTAAGTACAATTTATAAGAGGCCATTGTTTTGTACTGAGCTCCTACACTAGGCCCAATAGACCAAACCAAAATAGATTCACTCATACTGAAGTTCCATATCACCAAGCTGAAACTAAGTTGTTGATCTGATTCTCCAAGAAATCAGGAAAGTGAGAGATAATAGCCAGATCCCCAAACAGGACCGTTTCAGCCAGAGTGATAAGAAAGTGCCATCTGCTTTAACGTTTACAAGAAAAGTAACTTTGCAATGCCAATTTGCATTTTGCCCTTCGTTTCTGCTTGCCTCTGCCCTTCTCTGTCTATAATACCACCTCCTCTGCTCGGCTCATTGTTACCAGATTCTAGACTCAAACATCAAAGCCAATTCAGATCTTAAAACTAAATGTGTTGTAATTTTGCCTTCTGACACACTCTTAGGCACTCTGGGACAGCAAGAGTAATTAGCATGGGCCCTCCACGCTTCCTAATTGTTTCCAGTCATGCCTTTATGTGCACTCTGTCTCCCTGAAGCCACTGTTCCCTCAGGCAAGGATTCTTGTTATTGTTCACTGAAATGCTTAGTACATAGTAGGCACTGAAAAAGTATTTGTTGCAGGAAGTAATACATTTTGGACTTCCCTCTCATAATGCATAATAATTTAATGCTGAGTACAGAAGAGGAGAGTGAATGACAATGGCCAAGCGTAAGTCATCATTTTATTTTATTTTATTTTTTATTCTTATTTTTTGAGATGGAGTTTCACACTTGTCACTCAGGCTGGAGTGCAATGGTGCAATCCTGGCTCACTGCCACCTCTGCCTCCCAGGTTCAAGCAATTCTCCTGCCTCAGTAGCTGGGATTACAGGCGCCCACCACAACGCCCAGCTAATTTTTGTATTTTTAGTAGAGACAGGGTTTCACCACGTTGGCCAGGCTGGCCTCGAACTCCTGACCTCACATGATCCACCTGCCTCCACCTCCCAAAGTGCTGAGATTACAGGCATGACCCACCGCACCCAGCCCAAGTCATCATTTTGATTTAAGATCTTGTATGTTACCTCTTGGTCCTTATGCACCCCACCCACCCCACCCCATCCCATCCCATCCCATCCCCTCTCCACTGGTGGTGCTTCCAATCCTGGAGCCTCTTCTTCAAGTGCCATCATTCCTAGTACTAATTCTGCTGCTGCTTGTGCTGTGCCCATCCCATCTCCTCATCTCCAAGAGCTGACCTCCATTCATGAGGACCCAGAGGTGGCAGCCATGAGCTGGGGATGGGTTGGGGCAGTGGAGAGTTAACCGAGTTGGAAAAAAAACTAGCTGTGGCCAGGAATAGACTTTGCCAAAAGTGGGGGGTGGTCAGAAAGTTAAAGGAACCTTCTAGATGGGGTGAAGGATGCTCTGCATTCACTCTCTGAGGAAAAGCACCGTTTGCCTTACTTTGCAATGCTTTAAGTACCAGGAATAAACATGTAAGAGCAATTAATGTAAAAACATAAAATCTCAATAGATGTGGTCATAACTACACACACTGGGCTTAAGTTTGCTTCTGTTCTATCTTCGAATCTTTTTTATAATTTATTTATTTATTTGTAGAGACGAGGATCTTGCCATGTTGCCCGGGCTGGACTCAAATGCCTGGCCTCAAATGACCCTCCCGCCTCGGCCTCCCAAAGGGTTGGGATTATAAACATGAGTCACCTCACCTGGCTTCTGCTCTATCTTGGAGGAAAGAACCTTCTAATCAAAGGAACTGGGTAAGTATAACACAATAATAGGGAAAATGACTCTCATAAAGATACCTATTTTTTTTTTCTACTTCAAAGCAACTTCAACAACCCCCAACAACGCCCATGAAGATGCAGACATGGAAAAGAGGATTGCAACCAGGGGTGCAATTTCTCATGGGTGAGAAATTGAGAGAGGAGAGTGAATGAAAGAAGTGACAGGCCAAGGGAAGGACACCAGTTTGATGCCACTAGGCAGCTGTTGCCCAGACACCAGGGACCAGGCCTGGCAACCCACCCAAAGGCACAGTGCTTTATGGGAACAAATCAGAAATGAAGGCGAGGAGGGATCTTGAAGGGGGAAATAGCTTTTCCTGCCAGGCTCAGCTTGTAGAGGGAGTGATGTATGACCTAGAAAACCTGCAGGTGTTTTCAGGGTCCTACAGGAGCCTCAGTTTCCCCAGAGTGAGCCATAACCAAGTTCAGAAATGGGGCAATTGCCTCCATCTCTTGGCTAAGCAGTTCCACCTTAACTCCTGCCCCTTGTGGGGACTGGGTCTTTGGCATAATAATTGTAGGGTTATCCCGGCTGTGGGTATGAGAGGAATTCTCAGAGGGCAGGGAGGTCATACAACTAGAGCTCTGGGTTTTAATTTCCCTGCCTGCTTGTCACGGAACCTGGTCCTGTGCTCTTATTTTGACCTGATACCTCACCACCCCCAGCCCTGTCCTGAGGCTGAGATCCCTGGGGGCTCAGCACTCCCAACCTGTTATTAATAGCTCTTCATACCAGTAGCCACTTGACCTCTTCCATTCTGGTGCCAAGGCTTAAAACTGCTCCTCTCCAGAGGTCTCTGGCCCCCTCTCTCTTCAGCCCGCCCCTCTCCCACCAGTTCCATTCCTTCAGCAGCTGGGCCAGAGAGCTGGGAGGTCTAACATGACTGAGTCAGCAGGCAGGGCCCACACCAGCTCCAGGGAGAGGAATGTTTTGTGTGAGGAGAGCAGGGTGGGGCAAAGGAACCAGGCCCAGCTTCCTGATCCAGTCGGAGAGAGGGTCTTAGCCCCGGTTGGGCCAGTCCTCTGCATGCTACAGATAGGAACCCAGGCTAAGGCCACAGAAGGAAAGGCCTGTCTGGGTAAGGAAAGAGAAGACAGGAATCCAAGCTCCTCTTACCTTAACCACAACCTCCTTCCCACCCTGCCCTCACCTGCCATAAGAGTGTTTGTGAGTGAAGCCTTTCCCAAACTGCCGTGCACAGGGAGGATATTCCCTCACTGTTTATATCACTTACTCCAAGTTACACTGGCAGCTCCCCTGTGTCTGTTCTCCATAAAGATATCCCACTACCTCCTAGGAAAAGGCTAGTCTCTTTTACTTTGCTATGGTGGTCCTCACAATGCCTTATAAAAGGGTGGATGAATGGTTGGTTGTATCTCTCTCCATTCCCAACTAGCTGCACAAATCTAGGGTAGCAGGACAGGGCTCCCTCAAAGCAGCACCTCATTCTTGATGGAAAAGGTTTATGACCCTATCTCCCCCTCCTCAATCAACCCCAACACCCGCTCCACTGCCCCATGGGACTGCGGTCTGGGTCATGGACACCCTAGTCCTCATCCCAGTCCGCCCCACATAAAGTAGATCTCTAAGCTCCAGAGCAAAAGGACTCTGCATGTCATCCCCACTTCTATCCCAATGGCTGAGCCTCACTTACCTTTACACTCTTGGGGTCAAAGGCAGGTTCCCTGGGAGCCTCAGGAGCTGGGGCAGGGGCTGGTGCAGGGGCTGGAGCTGGAGCTGGCTTGGCCGCCTCCTTCTTAGGCTCAGGCTTCTTGGGAGCCATGTTGTCTTGTTGGGATCTTCAGCAGAGGAGTGATCTAAGAAGAAACCAAGAGACGTGGCGTCTGGGAGATGAGATAGGAGCCTGGGCCGCCTCCCTTCCCTTTTATCCTGGGCAGGAGCCCCCACAGAGGGGCTGGGTGAGAGCAAGAGCAACTGCTGCTGACTATAAAAGGAAGAAACGCCAGCAGGGTACAGCTGACAACTGTGTATTGTCACCAGGTTTGGGGCCACCAGCCCCCTCCCCTTCACGCCACACCTCTCTCTTCACCTCTAGGACAGGCTGATCCCTTCCTGCCAATTGGTGGAAACCCACAAGGACCAGGGAAACAGACCTTCTCAAATATGCCAGAGCAGCCGGAGAGATGAGCTGACTTGAGCAGTTGATAACCCTCACACAAAGCCCAGGGGAGGGTGAGGCTTTTTTTAGCCCCTCCTGAGCAGAGGCAGCCCACTGCACATTCCTTCTAAGCCAAGATCCTTTAAGCTGAGAGCCACTCTGGGCCCTCAGCTCTGCCTAGAGGCCCAACTCTCCAGGCGTGGAGCTCCGAAGTAACAGCTGGTCCAGCCAACCCACACTGCCCCACACCCTCCCAACTCACAGAGTGAAAGCCTCCATTTTCCAGAGCAGGCATCCCAGGAACTCCACAGACCTCAGATCCCTGGATCTACCCGCTTACACACAACCTCAATCATTCATTCAACAAGTAGTGAGCACTTAACCCACGCCTAGGCACCTAGGAGAGAAGCAGACAGACGTGGTAGAAAGTCGAGGAGATTGAGGGTCAGAAAACTTGGGGTCTAGTTTTCACTCTACCCCTAACTCATTCTGTGCTCTGTGTGTGTGTGTGTGTATAGTGCTTACTACTATCAGTACCAGGAACTGTTAAGTGCTATTCACATAAAATGTCATTAAATCTTCACCACAGTCCTATAAGGTAGATACTATTTTGTTTGTTTGTTTTAACAGAAACAAGGTATCGGTCTGTTGCTCAGGTTGGAGTGCAGTGGTGCAATCACATTTCACTGCAGCCTCGTCTTTCCTGGCTCAAGCGATTCTCCCACCTCAGCCTTCCCAGTAGCTGGTACTATAGGTGCGTACCACCACACCTGGCTAATTTTGGGGGAGTTTTTTTGTGTTTTGTTTTAGTTAGAGATGAGGTCTTGCTAAATTGCCCAGGTTAGTCTTGAACTCCTGAGCTCAAGGGATCCACCAGGCTCGGCCTTCCAAAGCACCAGGATTACAGGCATGAGCCGCCAAGCCAGTCCAGGTAGATACTATTATTATTTTCATTTTACACCTGGGGAGATTGAGACTAAAACTGGTTGAATAACTTGGCCAAGGTCACTCAAATAATTAGCTATAAGCTGGGATTAGACTCTAGATATGTCTGATTCTAAAGTCTATGCTTGAATAATGTATATGATAATCCAGTTATGGGGGAGAGGCATACAAGTTTGCGCATTCATTGGAAAGATCAGGATGGATACACACTGAACCGTTAACAGAGACACCTCTGGGGACCTAAGGGGTAAGGGTGGGAGGATAACAGCAATTTGCAGTTCTTTACTTTTTTCACTTCCTATATTAATGGAAATTTTTATAACGAGCATTTACTGTTTATGTAAAAAAAACTTAGAAAGTCAACAAAATAATTCAGAAAAATAACAACAAAAAAGCGTATGTATCCACTACACAAAACTGCTTTGCCCTGAACCTTCAGACTCTACCGTTCAGGGGAAAAGAGGAATAAAGGTGAGAGAAGCAAAAAATCACTTGCCTTTCTAGGCCCAGTTTCCTCACCTATAAAGCAAGATTGCTAGACCACAGAACGCCTGGTTGCTGTTAGCTCCTAAGCCTGCAATTCTGGGTGCCCTGGAACCCACATCTGCCCATTCCCCAGCTCTCTAACCACAGGTTCCATGCCCCAAATCATTGCTTTCAGAGCCAGAAGGACCCTTAGAGATCATCTGGCCCCATCCTGTTTTACAGGCAAGGAATCTAAGGTCCAAGGAAACGTTTAAGTTGCCTCAAGACATTCAGCTACTTACAGGCAGAGCTGGTCCAACTAATTCTGTTTCCCAGGGTGCAGTGCTCTCTGTAGCACACTGCTCTTCACTGCTCCTCCTGTAGCCTGTACACGCTTACTGGTGGTGACAGAGAAGCCCTCAAAGGAAACAGGCAGGAAAAAGTGCCAGGACTTGCTCAAGGGGATATTAGAACGAGACCAGGGCCCAGACTCCAGCCCAGCCCTGGTCCTGAGCTGGGAAGGCGGGTCCTTTGCTCTGTTTACCTCACCTCCTCCCCTCATCTTCTGCCTCACCTCTCTTCCTTGTCGGCTACCAAACTTGATCCCTTGTACCCTCGATCGCACTTTCTATAATCCCTGTCAGTCCTCTCCCTGACCTACCCCATTCCCCACGGGGGTTGGGAGTTCAGGTTGTTGGTGATGGGGAAGGAGAAAAAGTGGAAACCCAGGCCCTCCTCCTTCTCCACCTCCACCTGCATCCCTTCCTGGACTGCATCCTGCGGAGTCTGTGCAAAAATATACAAACTGGGATTTCTGTAAAAAGCTGCAGGATAGAAGCTGGGAGACCCAGGCACTAGTCCTGACTTTGCCAGCCACTTCCCGTCTCTGGGCTTCAGCTTGCTTATTTTAAAAGGAAAAATAATCAGGAGGCTTTCAAACCATGTTCAACAGAATCCTGAGACTAGAAATCTTGCTATCTTGCTTTATACATGACATGCTTCTGGCTGCAAGGGACATAGAAAGGCCAGGCCTTGGAGCTCCTTCCACCACCATCACTTCAGTCATCACCACTCCTGTGTTTTACATACCGGAATTCCCAGTGTGTAAAACAGTATCATTTTCTAATGGTTACATTGCTTAATTTTTTTTTAAATAATCACTGAATGGCACATGCCCCCTTCCAGTTAAAACACGCACACACAACAAGTTGTTATTATGTTATTGTCGTAGTTATTCTACAAAGATGTATGATCCTCAGAAGAAAAAGCTGGAAGGTTGTTCTTTTCTTTTCTTCCTTTCCTTTCTTCCCCCACCCCCCACCGCCACCCTTCTTTTCTAAAGTCTAAGAAGCAAAATGTCAAGTCTGCATGGGAACAGAGCTATGAGGTTAGAAAGCTGGGAAAGCCGAATGGGGCTCCGGAGGCATCCAAAATCACGCAAGGACTGTGGACTCTGGAGGTACGCAGTGATGGGTCTGAAGCCTGGTTTTGCCACTTTCTAATCTAGGCCTGAGTGGCCTCAGGACCTTTGAGGGTAAACATTTCCTTTTCAAATTGTCATGAGATTTGTATGAAATAATGTGAGTAGGGCACTGCAAACAACCTCTGCCATGTAGGAAACATTCAAAGAGATTCATTTCACTTTCCTTTGCCCAGCAGGTTGAAGCTAGAGCTGCATTCAGGCTTCCCAGATTTGGAACTTCCAGAGAGAGGTCCACATGAGAAAGGGACAAGGTAAGATGACAGTGGCTAAAGGGATTTTAAGGTGTGGGATTAGGAACGATGAAGAAGTGGAAAGGAATGGAAGTGGGGGAAGGGCAGCCGCTGGGAACTCATGGTGTAAAATATTTGTGGCTCAGAAAGCATGTGGCAGGTCTCTAGGGCCAGACGGCCTGTCTGACGGAGAACACTCAGAGAAGGCATGCCCAACCACCTGAAACCTTAGGCACAGGTGCCCCAGCAGGGGAGAAGACGCTCCTCAAATCAGTTTCAGATTCATTTTCGGCAGCCCCAGTGAAAAAAGTGCCTGACACTTCAGAAACAACTGGAGGAGAGCTGTGGTTTCAGGCAAAGAGCCATGCATGAAGAAGCAACATATCAATCCCTGGCCTTGTTTTTACTAAAATTCATGACGCCGCGCTTCATGAGAGCCCAGTAACTGGAGTCCCAGTTTCCATCTTCTTATCGTCTTCATTCTGTTTCATGGCCAGTGACTTTCACCTTCAAATCTTACCAGTCGAGAGAGTATCCTTCCCAGGGCCTATGACACAGACTTGCCCTACAATATCTGTTGACCCATCAGAGCCAAGGAAAGAAGGAGATGTACTAGTGTGAAGAGGCAAGTATGGCAGTGGGTACTGGCAGACAAATAACTTTCTCTGGGAAGCATCTGGTGGTTTCTGAGCCAGCGTTGCTGAGGCTCACCCAAATGCTCCCATGTGGGACTTCCAATTCAGCAGATTGAAAACACAAGACAGAATTTAACACCTACCGGTTTACATCAGATGTCAAATTCAGACACAAATGCACAAAGGAGAAGTGACATCAGCCCTCATTTGGGCTGAGCTCACAAACACTCACTCCTCCTCCTCCCTTCATCTCTAACCACACAGAGCCTGCCTGTGTCCTGCTCAGAGAGAGATCCATTAGAGTCTCCTGCCTGGGAAATGCTGCTGACAGCTAGCCTGGCTGTTAATGCCTTGTTCCTGTCACCCTCTCTCTCTCTCCTCTGACCAATGTCTCATAAGTCTGGACATCACAGGGCAATGCCCTGGCCAACACTATGTCAATCGTCCCCGTAGAGAGTACTGGGTAATTTGGGTTTTACTGCAAGGCAGAGGTTAAGAAAGCTGACTCATGAATCAGACTGCCTGGTTTAGAGTCCTGGCCTAATTAGTCAACTTTTTTTTTTTTTTTTTTTTGAGACAGGGTCTCACTTTGTCATCCAGGCTGGAGTGCAGTGGTGAAACATAGTTCATTGCAGCCTCCATTTCCCTGGTTCAAGTGATTCTCCCGCCTTAATCTCCCAAGTAGCTGGGACTACAGGTGTGCACTACCACACCTGGCTATTTTTTAACTTCCTTATGCCTCAGTTTTCTCATCTGTAAAATGTGGCTGTTATAACAACAATGTAGTTGTGAGGATTAAATGAGTTAATACAAGTGGCACACAGAGAACAGTGTCTAGCACAAAGCAGCTACTCAAGATCTTTAAGCTTGGATCCTGATTGAACTGCTGTGACTGTGGCTCCCTATCCCAAGATCACCCGCACAAGAGTTACAAAGAGAAAATACCAAGAAATGAAGAAACCCTCGAGAAACCCCTTGGGTGAAGGAAAGGGCCTTGTTTCAAATTGGTGTGGGTGTGGTAGAAGGGTGGCTTTGATTAGAGGCAGGAAGTGACCAGGCACAGCTGTGGAATGATTAAAAAAAGAAAAAGAGCTCTCAGGGTTCTGATCTCTCTTTTCCTCCACCACTGTCTTATAACAAACAGTGCTACTCCCTCACTTGCCATGTGGTCCAGGTGTTGGTAAGAGTAACAGCAAAGCACTGGAGATGCACTGTGCTTGTGATCAAAACAAGTAAGGGGGCAACCCAACTTTAGACAGATGTTCCCCCTCCTTAGCCCTCTAAACATCCAGGGCAGGTGAACTACAATCCAAGAAGCATTTCGGCCACAGACGTGGTGGCTCACACCTGTACTCCTAAGGCTGCTTTTCCCAGGTGGGAGGGCAAAGGGCGAAGCCCTGACATGAAGAGTTATTTTATGAGGCTGGGCCTGACGGACTTGGGAGTTTGGGGGCCAAGGGTTCTCAGTTTTAGGGAGGGCTCATTCACCCCAGCCTTCAACCTCTAAGCTCAATGGCACTAGTATGCATTGTTGGACAGAACAACCTATATGGCCAAGGACAAAATAACAAGACACCTGAATAGCACAACTAATCCGAAAGGATACAACTTACTTGATTACACAGTGTAACTTAAGTGGAAATATGACAACAGATGGACCAAGATTTTAAAAGTAGCCCAAAAATCATGCTAAAAGAGATGAAGGAAAAGATTACTAATATGACACCTGGACAAGAAAATGTAAAGAACAAACAGAATATCAACTATAAAAAGTATAATAGATGAAATAAGAAAAAATATTTTTAAAGAACAAGCAGGCCAGGTGCGGTGGCTCACGCCTGTAATCCTAGCACTTTGGGAGGCCGAGGCGGGCGGATCACGAAGTCAGGAGATCAAACCATCCTGGCTAACACAGTGAAACCCTCTTTCTACTAAAAATACAAAAAATTAGCCAGGCAAGTGTTGGCAGGCACCTGTAGTACCAACTACTCGGGAGGCTGAGGCTGGAGAATGGCGTGAATCCAGGAGGTGGCACTTGCTGTGAGCCGAGATAGCGCCACTGCAGTCCAGCCCGGGGACACAGCGAGACTCTGTCTCAGAAAAAAAAAAGCAGAGATCTTATGTATGAAAAAGTAATCACCAAAATAGAGCACACGATAGATTGGAAAAGTGGCAGAATAGATATAGCTGGGAAACAAATTAGGGAATTCAAAAACAAAAGAAAGAATATCTCCCAGAAAAAAAAAAGAGGGCAAAGAAATAGAAAACATAAAAGAAAAGCTAACAGATATGGAGGAGAGTACGTTTATATTTAATTGACAATTTTAAAAAAGAGATATGAAGCATAGAAGCCAAAATGTTTTAGCCCGGTATTCCCAGCACTTTGGGAGGCTGAGGCAGGTGGATCACTTGAGGTCAAGAGTTCAAGACCAGCCTGGCCAACATGGTGAAACCCCATCTCTACTAAAAATACAAAAATTAGCTGGGCATGGTGGTGCATGCCTGTAATTCCAGATACTCAGGAAGCTGAGACAAGAGAATTGCTTGAACTAGGGAGGCAGCGGTTGCAGTGAACCGAGATTGCACCACTGCACTAGAGCCTGGGCAACAGAATGAGACTCTGTCTATAAGTAAATAAATAAATACATTTAAGCTTCAAGGAAAGAAAACATCTCTGACTTATCTAGACAGGTGAAAGAATTTATGCTCAAATTGAAACCTTTCACAATACAAATCAATACACATTATTTCAACCTAAGTATGCAGAAGATTCTAATTGTAATAAACAGAATTATGTAAATTGGCTACATAAACAAGAAAAGCTTAAAGAATGCTTTGTTGATATTAATAGATTTAGAGTTGCTTTTTGTTGATATTAATAAATTTAGAGTTGCTTTTTCAATGTATACAATACCTCTTTGAATTTCATGTTAATAATACTGAGTTGACACAAGAGTTAGTGAATTCACTTAACTTGGACAGATGTAGTTTTAAAACTGATATGTTTTTGCTTCAAAGTCAAGTCAATTCTGCTAAAATAAATATAACTAATATGAAGTAGTTTTGTCAGTTTGCATGTAAACATTAAAGAAAAATACTTTTTTGATATCTGATTATTAGAAAACTTTTAAGTATGCTTGGAACAACTTAGGTATATGAATCTACTTTTTCAACTGTGCATTTTATGAAATCTAAATACAGATTAAGTGTTTATAATGAAAATTTACCATCCAAACTGAAACATGCTATAACAGCAAAATACATACTGGATTTTGAAGTACAAAAAAAGAATGTGGGCCGGGCATGCTGGTTCATGTCTGTAATCCTAACACTTTGGGAGGCCGAGGCAGGTGGATCACTTCAGGTCAGGAGTTTGAGACCAGCCTGGCCAATGTGGTGAAACCCTGTCTCTACTAAAAATACAAAAATTAGTGGGCGTGGTGACGCATGCCTATAATCCCAGCTACTCAGGAGGCTGAGGCAGGAGAATCATTGAACGCCTGAGGCAGAGATTGCAGTGAGCTGAGATCGAGCCACTGCACTCTAGCCTGGGCAACAGAATGAGACTCCATCTCAAAAAAGAAGAAAAAGAAGAATGTAACATATCTCATATTGATTACATGTTGAAATGATAACATTTTGGGTGTATTGAGCTAAATATTATTAAAAATTTTAGGCCGGGCGTAGTGGCTCGAGCCTGTAATCCCAGCACTTTGGGAGGCCGAGACAGGCGAATCACGAGGTCAGGAGATCAAGACCATCCTGGCTAACATGGTGAAACCCTGTCTCTACTAAAAGAATACAAAAAACTAGCCGGGCGAGGTGACGGGCGCCTGTAGTCTCAGCTACTCGGGAGGCTGAGGCAGGAGAATGGCGTGAACCTGGGAGGCAGAGCTTGCAGTGAGCTGAGATCCGGCCACTGCACTCCAGCCTGGGCGACAGAGCGAGACTCTATCTCAAAAAAAAAAAAGAAAAGAAATAAGTAATCTGGCTAGGCACGGTGGCTCACGCCTGTAATCCCGGCACTTTGGGAGGCCGAGGCGGGTGGATCACCTCACATCGGGAGTTCGAGACCAGCCTCACCACATGGAGAAACCTCGTCTCTACTAAAAATACAAAATTAGCCAGGTGTGGTGGCGCATGCCTGTAATCTCAGCTACTTGGGAGACTGAGGCAAGAGAATTGCTTGAACCTGGGAGGCAGATGTCGCAGTGAGCAGAGAGCGTGCCATTGCACTGCAGCCTGGGCAACAAGTGCGAAACTCCATCTCAAAAAATAAAAATAAAATAAAATAAATAAGTAATTAAACAAGAAAGGTCTTGCATGGACTACTGAAGAAAGAAGGCCATAAATCAGGAGAATTATTAACCCAATCCTCTGTATATAAAAATCCTTCCCACCAAGGAGGGAGAAAATAAAAGCAATGAATAACCTGGAGGCTCAATAACTCATAAGGCCCAGAACACCAAAAATGAAAGCAGAAAAGGAGGGGAAAGGTGTCTAATATCAAAGTTCAAGGACCACAGTAAAAGTAGCTATCACAACACTTTATTTGTTACTTACTTATTTTTCGAGATGGAGTCTCATTCTGTCACCCAGGTTGGAGTGCAATGGCTCGATCTCGGTTCACTGCGAACTCCACCTCCCTAGTTCAAGCAATTCTTCCTCCTGAGTAGCTGGGATTACAGGTGCCCACCACCATGCCCAGCTAATTTTTGTATTTTTAGTAGAGACAGGGTTTCACCATGTTGGCCGGGCTGGTCTCAAACTCCTGACCTCAAGTGATTTGCCTGCCTTGTCCTCCCAAAGTGCTGGGATTACAGGCATGAGCCACAGCACCTGGCCAACACTTTAAATCATCCTCTCAAACTTCATTTCCTTGACTGCTTTAGTGTAGGTGGAGAACGCTATATGTTCGGCCTCATTGCTCAATTGTTTAAATGGTTGAAGCTCATTTCTGTACTGCAATCAAGGCAGTGCTGTCTAGTGATGTATGTGTGAACTGAATCCTGTGAGAAGGACACTGGGAGGGGGCCTGCCTAAGGTGGGTTAGAGTCTACCTAGGGATCTAAAGCAGAGGGCAGGATAGCTGGTGTTTGGCAGAGATTTATAGTTGCAAAGCAGCAGAGAGCAAGTTGGAATCCTCACCACTCATCCAAACTGCATCATCCCAGATATGCTAACAGCTACAAGGAACTTCAGAGGTTCAGAGAGAAGGAGGTGACTTGCCCAATGTCATACTGAGTTATGACCGACCTGAGACTAGAATGCAGCTGCTAAGACAACTGGCAGAACTGACACGGGTTCTCTCAGGGAGAAGCCTAGCCCCCAAGCGGGGCAAGGAAGCAAGGAGACATCAATGAAAGAGATGGCCCTGGAACCCACAGCATGAGTAGCTCTCAGTAAGCAAAAAGAGCCCAAATCCTTTCTCAGCAATTCGGGATATATTTTTAATGCTAAAGGTTATTCTCTTTTTTCAGTTTCCCTTTCCATCGACTTCCTCTTTTACTTCTTGAATTCTGACTTCCTCTCTAGCACACCACCAGTGACTTCCCTGTGACTAGATCTAGTGTGCTTGTTTTGGGCCTTCTCTGCTATGCTTGTAACACCAAAGTTCTGCCACCAACTCTCCTCTCCCTCATTCAGATTACTCTCATTCATTCATTCAACTAACACTTATTGAGGCCAGGCGTGGTGGCTCACACCTATAATTCCAGCACTTTGAGAGGCCAAGGCAGGTGGATCGCTTGAGCCCAGGAGTTCGAGACTAGCCTGGGTAACATGGTGAAATCCTGTCTCTACAAAAAACACAAAAATTAGCCGGGTATGGTGGCACATGCCTGTAGTCCCAGCTACTCCAGAGGCTGAGGTGGGAGGATCCCTTGAACCCAGGAAGTGGAGGTTGCAGTGAACTGAGATGGTACCACTGCTTTACAGCATGGGTGACAGAGACCCTGTCTCAAAAAAAAAAAAAAAAAGAGTTTACTACAACTAACATGTATTGAGCACCTACAGAATGCAGGTACTTTTTTTTTTTTTTTTTTTTGAGACAGGGTCTCCCAAGAAGCTGGGATTACAGGCACACATTTGTTAATGTAATGCCTTGTAAAATCTTTGTGAAACTATTTATCATTATATTAAAAGTACGTATTTGTATGTCTGTATCCTCTACACCAGACAGTGAGCTTCTTGGGGCCAGGGATGGTCTCTTATTCATCTTAGTAAAAGTACCTGCAGGCTGGGCACAGTGGCTCATGCCTATAATCCCAGTACTTTGGGAGGCCAAGGTGGGAGGATCATACAACTGAAAGAAAGAAGGTGCACAACTAAAAGATGCTTTTAGTTCTGCCTGAAAACTCTCTCTCCAGTCCCAAATTCTTTCCTTGTTTGTTTGTTTTTGTGGGTTTGTTTTGTTTGTTTTGAGACAAAGTCTTGCTCTATCTCTCCAGTTGGAATACAGTGGTGTGTGTGTGTGTGTGTATATATATATATATATATATTTTTTTTTTTTTTTTTTTTTTTTTGTGAGACAGAGTCTCGTTCTGTTGCCCAGGCTGGAGTGCAGTGGCACAATCTCAGCTCACTGCAAGCTCCGCCTCCCAGGTTCACGCCATTCTCCTGCCTCAGCCTCCTGAGTAGCTGGGACTACAAGTGCCTGCCAGCACGCCCGACTAACTTTTGTATTTTTTTTTTTTTCAGTAGAGACAGGGTTTCACCTTGTTAGCCAGGATGGTCTCGATCTCCTGACCTCATGATCCACCCACCTCGGCCTCCCAAAGTGCTGGGATTACAGACGTGAGCCACTGTGCCTGGCCATAGAGTGGTATAATTTTAACTCACTGCAACTTCGAACTCCTAGGCTTAAGTGATCCTCCCAGCTCAGCCTCCCAAGTAGCTAGGACTAGAGGCATACACAACCATGCCCGGCTAATTTTTTTTTTTTTTTTTTTTTTTGTAGAAATGAGGGTCTCACTTTGTTGCCCAGGCTGTTCTCGAACTCCTGGCCTCGAGTGATCCTCCTGACTTGAACTTCCAAAGTGCTGGGATCATAGGCATGAGCTACTGCACCTGGCCAAGCTTCACGTTTTCAATTAACCTTTGGATATTTCTCATTTGAGGCTCTCCAAACTCAGTCTGGTTTAAATCTACATCAGCCTCTATCTCCCAAATCACGTATCTGTAACAAAATCAAAGTCTATTCAAGACAACTACAGTGTATACTTAATACAAAAATACAATCAATCTGTGTCTAATCCATCGCTCTGCAATTTACCCAGAGAAAAAAATGAGGCTGCTTAGAGCCTAGTTAGAAAAGAGAGAAGCAAATAATCTATTATTTGGTGGGCATCTACTCCAGATGCTATAGATATTTTTTATCTAATAGTCAGGTATATACGTCACTTTTGAGAAAAAAAGAGACAATAGCCACTAAGATCATTAAATTTACTCTTTTTGTTCTAAGTCTGTACTCAGTAAGCAGTCTTCTGATTAGAAACTGAATGCCTTCAGGACAAGGAACTGGATAAGAGTATTTCTCATTTTAAATTAGTAACTCGAAACTGCTTAAATTTTCTATCTTTTTTCAGATTCAACCATCTAGGATCCTAGAATAGTGAATATTGAGAGTTGCCCAGACTCCCTGGCAGCCTCTCTGCTACATTCCCAGCCCCTAGTCTTTCTCTCCTCTGATGCACATAATCCTCAGCTGTTAGCATAATCTTTTTCAAATTCTGGTCTCATGAGGTCACTCTCCAGCTCAATCATCATCAACAGCTCCTTCGGTCTATTTTATCAAAATTAAAGTCATCAGCCAGGAACCCAAAGGTTTTTATCAGCTGTCTGCAACACCATCATTTCAACCAAGCTTATAAGGCCTCCAGTCCAGACAAGCTAATTTGCTTACAGTCTCCTGCCTTTATTATAGATGCTCGCCACCATCAGTTGACAATATCAAGTCAAAAATGCATTTAATACACCTAACCTACCGAGCATCATAGTTTAGCAAAGCCTACCTTAAACGTGCTTAGAACACTCACCTTAGCCGACAGTTGGGCAAAACCATCTAACACAAATCCTATTTTATGATAAAGTGCTGAATATCTCATGTATTGAATACTGTACTGAAAATGAGACACAGAATGGTTGTATAGGCATTTGAAGTACAGTTTCTACTGAATGCATATTGCTTCTACACCATCGTAAAGTCAAAAAATCGTAACTTGGGGGCTGTCTGTAGTTTATTTCCCTGTGCTTTTGAGTCAGCCCTAGTCCCCCTAGTCATAGGCCATTTAGCACATCTCAGAGCTCATCTCATTCAAGATGCATTTTCTGAATAGTCTCAATACTTCAGATACTGCCTTGACTTTAAATCCCTTAAGGATTTGGCCAGGCACTGTGGTTCACGCCTGTAATCCCAGCACTTTGGGAGGCTGAGGCGGGCAGATCACAAGGTCAGGAGATCGAGACCATCCTGGCTAACACAGTAAAACCCTGTCTCTACTAAAAATACAAAAATTAGCCGAGCGTGGTGGCAGGTGCCTGTAGTCCCAGCTACTCGGGAGGCTGAGGCAGGAGAATGGCGTGGACCCAGGAGGCAGAGCTTGCAGTGAGCTGAGATCACGCCACTGCACTCCAGCCTGGGTGACTGTGTGAGATTCTGTCTCAAAAAAAAAAAAAAAAAAAAAAAAAAATCCCTTAAGGATTTATGTGCAAGACCAGCATGTTCTCTGGGCCCAGAAAGGGGAGTCAAAAAAAAAAAAGGCGGCCGGGCGCGGTGGCTCAAGCCTGTAATCCCAGCACTTTGGGAGGCCGAGACGGGCGGATCACGAGGTCAGGAGATCAAGACCATCCTGGCTAACACCATGAAACCCCATCTCTACTAAAAAAATACAAAAAACTAGCCGGGCGTGGTGGCGGGCGCCTGTAGTCCCAGCTACTCGGGAGGCTGAGGCAGGAGAATGGCGTAAACCCGGGAGGCGGAGCTTGCAGTGAGCTGAGATCTGGCCACTGCACTCCAGCCTGGGCGACAGAGCCAGACTCTGTCTCAAAAAAAAAAAAAAAAAAAGGCATCATGTTCAGATCAGTGAGATGAAATGAAGTGACCAAGTCATTCAATCATCAGATATTTCAAAAATATTTCTATATTTACAATATTTTAGCGAAACAACAAGTTCAAAATAGAGTATTTTAGCGAAACAAGAGCAAAAAAATTTATATATTTTATAATGTTTGTGCAGGGCACTGAACTAGGTGATGGGGACACAATGTTCAAGCCAAGGTCCCTGCCTTCAACGCAGCTTATATTAAACAAATATGATTAAAATTTCCATACATACTATGAAAGAAAAGAACAAAAATGTCATGAGAGAGAATAACAGAGTAGAGCTAAGAATTTAAATTAGGTAGGTCCAGGAATATTCTGAGGATATGATACTGAAGCTGAGGCTTGAAGGATAAATAGAATTTCACTGGTCAAAGAGTAAGGGAATTATATTTCAGGAAGAAAGAATAATATGTAGAAATACTTCCACTTTAATCACTCAGTCAATATTTCTTAAGAATCTTCTACATATGTGGTGTTTTTCAAAGAACAATATAGAGAAATATAAGACTTAGCCCTTGCATTAGGGAGACAAGACATAAACAGAATAATCAATTATATAAGTCTACCTGGGCTTGCTATAACAACATACCTACCACACACTGGGTGGCTTGAACAATAGAGATTTATTTTCTCACAGTTCTGGAGGCTAGAAGTGCTGGCAAAACAGATTCTGGTGAGGGCTTTCTTCCTAGATGTTGGCCTTCTCCCTGTGTCCTCCTATGACCCTTCTTTGGTGAAGGCCCACAGAGAGATCAAACTTCCCGGTGCATCTTTTTATAAGGACACTAATTCTATCGATTTAGGGCCCCATCTTTATGATATCATTTAACTTTAATCAATTCCTTAGAGACCCCATGTCCAAATACAGCCACACTAGGGGTTAGCTCCAACATATGAATTTTGAGGAGATGCCACCAGTCTATAACATCAATCAACAAACAAAAATAACACTAGGAACAGAGTGAGTTTATTCTATTCATTCATTAAACAAATAAAACTAAGTTCCCATTATATGCCAGATACTGTACTAAGAGTGGAGAATACACAGGGAGCAAGGCAGACAGGGCTTCTGCCCTCATGGAGCTTATAGGCTAGACTGGAAGTAGACAATTAAACAGGTCATTACAGCAAAGAGTGATGGGAGTAATGACAAGTCTGGTAGCACTACAGTAACAGCAGGGAGAGCCAACCTATCCCAGAGGAGCAGAAAAGGCCTGGAAGAAGTATATTTGGAGGATAAGCAGAGCTAGTCAGATGAAGAATAGAATTAAGATGAAGAGTAGAATTTAGAGGGTTATGGGGAGAAAGTGTAGTACTTGCAAAGCCTGTGAGGCAACAGAGTGGGTGACTTTGGGAGGCCACGGCAGGTGGATCACCTGAGATCAGGAGTTGGAGACCAGCCTGGCCAACATGGTAAAACCCCGTCTCTACTAAAAATACCTGACTGGGCACGGTGGCTCACACCTGTAATCCCAACACTTTGGGAGGCTGACGCGGGCAGATCACCTAAGGTTGGGAGTTCGAGACCAGCCTGACCAAATGGAGAAACCCCATCTCTACTAAAAATACAAAATTAGCCAGGCATGGTAGTCTCTGCCTATAATCCCAGCTACTCGGGAGGCTGAGGCAGGAGAATCGCTTGAACCCAGGAGGCAGAGGTTGTGGTGAGCCAAGATCACGCCATTGCACTCCAGCCTGGGCAACAAGAGCAAAACCCCGTCTCAAAAAAAAAAAAAAAAAATTAGCCTGGCGTGGTGGTGTGCACCTGTAATCCCAGCTACTTGGGAGCCTGAGGCAGGAGAATCGCTTGAACCCGGGAGGCAGAGTTTGCAGTGAGCCGAGATTGCACCATTGCACTCCAGCCTGGGTGACAAGAGTGAGACTCTGTCTCAAAAAAAAAAAAAAAAAAAAAAAGTTCCATGAAGGGGCTGGGCACGGTGGCTCATGCCTATAATCCCAGCACTTTGGGAGGCTGAGACGGGTGGACCACTTGAGCTCAGGAGTTCAAGAAGAGCCTGAGCAACATGGCAAAACCCCATCTCCACAAAGATACAAAAAATAGCCAGGCGTGGTGGCATGCACCTGTAGTCCTAGCTACTGGGGAAGCTGAGGTGAGAGGATCACTTGAGCTTGGGAGGTTAAGGCTACAGTAAGCTTTCAGCCCGGGTGGCACAGGGAGACCCTGTCTCAAAAAAAAAAAAAAAAAAAAAAAATTCTATGTAGTTGGAAGGTGGACTATAAACGAGAGATGAGTGAGATAAGGCTGAATAAAGAGGCAGGTACCAGACCTGAAGGTAAGTCCTGAATTTGGGGGCTGGGGGAAGACAGGGAGAGGAGTCCTAACATGATCAGACTTATTTTTGGAGGTAGGTAAGATACAGGCAGGGAGAAACATGAAGATATATTTAGGAGGTAAAATTGGCAGGTCATCGTGACTAGATATTGGAGTTGTAGAGTCAAAATATGCCACACTGAGATATGCCACTTTGGCATAAGGATTATTTTGAGAATAATACACACTTGAAAAATAGCATATGCAAGAAGAGCACTCTGGCCTTCCTTCTTCTTACCGAAACCAGGAGATAAAACTCCCATGTGAAAGGTGCCCTCCTTATACCAGGAGAAAGCCATTCTTATCACCAGAGACAGAGTTGAGGCTGAAAGAAATCTGTACAAACCTTGTTAAACTAACCCTTATCTAATCCTCTGGGCAAAGGAAAAGATGGTGATGTCTTAAACTGGGATAGGAAATATTTTAAGAGAATGAGGCGTTCCATTCCGAACAAAGTACCTATGAGACATGCAGATGAAGATGTCCTCTTGGCAGTTAGTCATTTGGGCCTGGAGCTCTAAGAAGTAGTCTAGCTGGATACAAATTTTGGAACCATTTGTAGATGAGAAACTGGGGCCACAAGAATGGATAGGGGCGGGGTATGGTGGCTCACCCCTGTAATCCCAGCACTTTGGGAGGCCAAGGTTGGTGGATTACCTAAGGTCAGGAGACCAGCCTGGCCAACATGGCGAAACCCCATCTCTACTAAAAATACAAAAATTAGCCCAGCGTGGTGGCATGTGCCTGTAGTCCCGGCTACTCGGGAGGCTGAGGCAGGAGAATCACTTGAACCCGGGAGGTGGAGGTTGCAGCGAGCTGAGATTGTGCCACTGCACTCCAGCCTGGGTGACAGAGCGAGACTCTATCTCAAAAAGAAAGAAAGGAAGAAAGGAAGAAAGAAAGGTTTTGCCTAAGAAGCATGTGTAGGGTGGGTAAGAAGAAGGCCTAGAACAGGTCCCTGAAGCACGCTTAATATTAAAGGGGCTGGCAGAGGAGCTGCACAGGAAACCGATTAAAAAACAGAGTGGTAGGCCAGGTGTGGTGGCTCATGCCTATAATCCCAGCACTTTGGAAGGCCGAGGCAGGCAGATCACTTGAGGTCAGGAGTTCGAGACCAGCCCGGCCAACATGGCGAAACCCCGTCTCTACTAAAAATACAAAAATTAGCTGGGTGTGGTGGCACACACCTGTAAATTCAGCTACCCAGAGGGCTGAGGCAGGAGAATTGCTTGAACCCAGGAGATGGAGGCTGCAGTGAGCTGAGACAGCACCATTGCACTATAGCCTGGGTGACAGAGCGAGACTCTCTCAAACAAACAAACAAAAACAGAGCAGTAGGAGGATAGCTAGGAGATGGTGTCATTAGAGAAGCCAAAAGAAGGGGATGATTTGACCAAAGAGGAGTAAACATGGTGAGGGTGGGGTGGGGGTGGTGGGGTGTAAGGTCAGGTAAGGAGGCCGTGAGACCACATGCAACAGGGACAAAATGAAGGGTACAGACAAGAAGGACTGAAAGACTTCAGGAGAGTACACTTACTCTGGGCTATGTTTCAGCGGGACCTACGTTTTGCTAATGACACCAAGTCTAGCTTTTTGAATAGTTCCCTAAATGCCAGCCTCCAAATTTGACTGAATATGAAATAGACCAAGAAGCAGACTTAGGAGAAAAAATAATTTTCCAATTCCATTTTTGGAATAATGCTGTTGTAACCCAACTGCACTCACTAGACAAACATATTGGATAATGGATGACAGCAGGATGCCCAAATGGTTGATGAATAATGAGCTTAAGTCGGTCAATTAGGAGCAGAAAAGGAAGTAAAAACTTCTTTCTTTCCATTCCCAATCTTAGATACCCCATCAAAGTACTTCAAACAATGTGGCTTTGCTGTGGATGAGTAGAAACCACAACAGGTATATTAGCCTGGTCAACAACAGTCAGAAAAGAGATGCTGCTTCTTTTTTTTTTTGAGACGGAGTCTTACACTGTCAACTGTCACCCAGGCTGGAGTTCAGGCCCGATCTTGGCTCACTGCAAGCTCCACCTCCCGGGTTCACACCATTCTCCTGTCTCAGCTTCCCGAGTAGCTGGGGACTACAGGCTCCCGAGTAGCTGGGGACTACAGGCACCCGCCACCACGCCCAGCTAATTTTTTGTATTTTTAATACAAACAGGGTTTCACCATGTTAGCCAGGATGGTCTCGATTCCCTGACCTAGTGATCCACCTGCCTCGGCCTCCAAAAGTGCTGGGATTACAACCGTGAGCCACCACACCCGGCCTTTTTATTTTTTTGAGATGGAGTTTTGTGCTTGTTGCCCAGGCTGGAGTGCCATGGCGCAATCTCAGCTCACCACAACCTCCGCCTCCCAGATTCAAGTGATTCTCCTGCCTCAGCCTCCTGAGTAGCTGGGATTACAGGCGTGCGCCACCACGCCCGGCTAATTTTGTCTTTTCAGTAGAGATGGGGTTTCTCCATGTTGGTCAGGCTGGTCTGGAACGCCTGACCTCAGGTGATCCGTCCGCCTCGGCCTTCCAAAGTGTTGGGATTACAGGTGTGAGCCACCTTGCCCAGCCAGGAAATGCTCTTTTTTAGGTTAAAAAAAGAATAAAAAAGCTTTTAGGCAAATTCTAAGCCTATGAGCCAGAGTGTCAAGCATCTGACTCTTTAAATGCTGACTGCAGATTCATATTTTCACACACAAAGTATCATCTTTATGTATCCTCTGTGGTAAGGTCCTATATTTAGGTTTATAAAACTCTGCTGCACACATACAAGACTTGGGTTGGCAGCATGTTGTGTGAAAAACAGCTGAGTTTGTAAATGACCACACAAGTTTAGCATGAGCAAACAGTGTTATGTGACTGCTAAAAAATGTAAATACAGGCTGGGTGCAGTGGCTCACGCCTGTAATCCCAGCACTTTGGGAGGCTGAGATGGGCGGATCACGAGGTCAGAAGTTTGAGACTAGCCAGTTTTAGTGAAACCCCGTCTCTACTAAAAATACAAAAATTAACCTGGCGTGGTGGCGCGTGCCTGCAATCCCAGCTACTTGGGAAACTGAGACAGGAAAATTGCGTGAACCCAGGAGGCGGAGGTTGCAGTGAGCCAAGATCGCGCCATTGCACTCCAGCTCTGGGCAACAGAGCAAAACTCAGTCTCGGAGAGAAAAAAAAAATGTAAATACAACTGTAGTCCACTTTAATAGATGTGTCCAGATAATAATAGTCCAACTGCATTCTGAATTAATCAGAATAAATCTGGAGTACCGTGTTCAGTTAAAAGGGTCACATTTATTTAAGAGTGATAGCTCTTACTTATCCCTTTCTTTCCATTCCCAATCTTAGATACTCTCATCTCATACCTAGCGTGGTAGATTGTTTCCAAAGATCACCCAAAAATCCCTCCCATGGCACATGCCTTTTGTGGTGTTACTTTGCCACTCTTCCCATTAAGAAGTAGACTCTATTTCTCCTCCTGGTGAATCCAGGGTGGCTCTGAGTCTTACTCTGCCCAACAAGAAGTGATGGTCACAGGCCTAGGCCTAAGGGGCCTCACAGCTTCTATTTTTGCCCACTTCGTTGTCAGCCACCAAGTCAAGAAGCTGGAGCCAGACTACTGACTGATAAGACGCCAATGTGAAAAGAGAGGTCATGTGGAGGAGAAATGAAGGACCCAGCCAACAGTTAGCACTGACTCCCTAGGCATGTGAGTGAAGCCATCTTGAGTCTTTCAGCCCTAGTCAAGCCAATGCTGGTGATGTTCTATAACTGTGTGACTGTCCAGTATGGCAGTAACTAGCCACATACAGGGCTACTGAATCCTTGGAATGTGGCTAAGGCATCTGAAGAACTTCATTTTTCATTTTATTTTAACTTAAACTTTAAATTGCTAATGATTACTTTCTAGGCCAGCATAAAAGGCTGTTACCACTCAAATCATCCAGCATAATACCACTGAAGCAACTGGGCACAGGGCAGCCAAAAATCACCTTAGCACCTGCCCTCTGAGGGGCTGTAAGTACATATACAGTGACAAGAGAAGGCGGTGGAAAAAGATGCAGTGTAGCTCTGTCAGCCTTGTTTTTAAAAATGGAAGAAAAAATATCTCCCTCCAACATCACCCAAAGGGAAATTCCCAAGCAATGGAATATATCATGAGTCTCACATCTAGCCTAGAGAACTCCTGACTAGAAGAGTAACCTTCAAAAACCGTTTTTCTCTTCTGCTGAAAAACAAAATTTAAACAGTTCCCTAGTTCACTCTCCTTCAAAGGAGAGGAGGAGCAGAAAGGAAATACAAGAGAGTCTACATTGCGTGCTAGACACAGCCACCCCTTAATCCTTTTTTTTCAAACTAAGCAAACACAAGTTCAGAGAGGTTGTAATTTGCCAAGGACCTATGACTAGTTAGTGCTAAAGATACAATTCAAAATCAGGCCTCTGAATTTCCTACCCCCTACTCTTCCCACCACAGTGGAATGCCTCGCCTATCAAAAATAAAAATTTCTAACGGCCTATTGAGTTTTTCCATGATCTCTTCACCTAAGTAACTATTTCCAATTAATGCCTTCTTAGCAGGCTGATCTCATTTTTCCTTCCTTCACTTTCCTATACTTATTTTTCCTCTGATTCTACCCATCCTTCAAACTCCAGTTTAAACTTTTTTTTCCTTCCATAAAACTTTCCTCATCTTAACACAATTTCCCTCTCTGAATTTTTATATTACTTATAATAGGCACCACATAATATAGCGTTCTCTGTTACACTGCTTTTCCCTTAAATAGACCTTAACCTCCTTGAGGACAGAAGCTATCCTAATATCTTTGGAGTGGCAATCTTTCCAAATTTCTTTAGCTTTCCCCAGAGCCGTGAGTAGATACTTCTGGAATGGACGAATGATCTAAACTCAATAGACAAATACTTGTTGATTCATTAAAGTCTGCCCCAAACTCTGCTGTTTCACCCTTTGCTTTATAATCTACAGCACATCAATTAACCCAGAAGGGCTGAGCGGCGAATCCACCCTGCAGCCCCGCCACGTAACGCTCCCGGGCCGCTCAGTCACGCCACGCCCAGCCTGCTGGTTGCCGATTGGGCGTGGCCCAGCCCTGGGACGGCCGATTGGGCGTGGTGTGCGTGACTGAAGGCGTGGCTGAGAAGAAAACCTACGCTTTGGGTTAGACTCGGTAGTTTCCGGGAATCTTCGACAATTTCCGGCAACGATTTTCTCTCTCGTCGACCCACCTCGGGTATTTCCGACCCCTTTCGGGCTTTTCCGTCTGGCTCCCGCTCGGCTTTCTCCACTTCGGGAATTTCCGTGTCCCGCTCGGAAGCACTCGGCAATCGCTCGGCCTCCCCCATCCCCCGGTAACGGTCGCTGGTGAGTTTAAATGAGCCGGGGCTGGCCGGGCCGGAGCCGCTACCGGGGGTGCCTGAGGCACTGCAGAAAGTGGGCCTAAGCCTCGAGGATGACGGTGCTGCAGGAACCCGTTCAGGTAATGATAACCCTCTTCTCTGAGGCTTGGCTTGCAGCCTCAGTCGGGAAGCAGCGTAGGGCCACTCCGCGGCCTGGTGCGGCCTAGGCCCGGCTGCTTCTCCCGCCTCCCTTGCTGCCGAGTCCTGCCTATCTTCCGTCAGTTCGGAGGCCTTGCCCGCAGCCTAAGCCGTGTTACCTCTGGCCCTACGTTACTTCACCCTTAGTTTGAGCGGCTTCGGCGAGAATAACCGTCTTTCCCGTCCGAGCCAACGTCCGGCCAGCCCTTCCTGTCAGTCCAGGGGCCTGGCTTGACTGGGGTTGGGAGATGAGGGGCCGAAAACGCACCCCAGGCGCTCTCTTGCCTAAAAGATGATCGAGAAGCACATTTGATCGGAGCTTGTATGATCTTCGCGATGGTAGGGCAAGTTTGCGGAGGTTTTTTTATTTTTGTCTTATGTGAGAGAGTGGAGGGAGAGTAGGATCGGTGTCTTTAATACTAATTTCTATTTTGGTAACAGACTTCCTCTCCCACGTTTCCTTTCTCGGTGAATTTCCCACCGGACAATGATGGTTTGAGAAGACAACTCCAAGCCTCAGTGCTGAGGTGCAAGCACCAATACCAGGGGAGGAGGTGGAAAGGGCATATCTGGGTTGTTTTCTTCCTCTCTGATGGGGATCAGGAGCATTTTGTTGTGCATGTTTATAAGGCATTCAGGAAATGAAAGACAAATAGTGGTGTTTGTGTCTGTTTCACTGCCCTTACACCAAGGTGTGCTTTGACGCACAGTGCTGTGTTGCATTAAAGGAACCCTATTGGATTTTAAGTCTGTGATGCAGTGCCAAGTCATTTTCCCCTCTGACATCTGGAGAAACTGAATCTTTTGTGCCTTGGTAATGGACCAGGTCTGGGAGACTTCCTCCCACCATGTGATCTTTGACTTGATCAGAATTGACTTCTATCAACCACTGTCATTGAGTCTTTGACTTTATTTTGAAGTTATAAAGCAAACCGATTTTTAGAAATTCCTTCATATTGCCCTTAAAAGGCTTGAGGTATCAAATAGTAAATATTTTATTATGTCGCTACTTTCATATTTATTTCATTTTTCTAAACAGCATGAAATACTCATTTCCTGTAGTTTGGCTTCTTCTCCAGCTGTTTACATATAGCAGCTATTAGTGTTTGAATTAATAAAACGTTAAGATTGTATCTTATGAAATTTTCCTGTCTGTAAGTTGTATCGGTTTTTCTAGAGCTATTTCTTTTTACCAGCATAGTTTCTTTTAAGATTTTTTTTTTATTCTGGCTGTAGATGAGGTAATTATATAATTTTTTAAGGCCTAACATGAACTTAAATAGATAAGCATATTACTCAAGTTATTTAATTTCTGTTGCATATTCTTGTAATTTTGTTTTAATAATGATTTTTTTTTTTTTTGCCTTCTCTGGCCCCAGAAGTCTTCTAAAGTGATAAACTAGTTGCACTGATAGACGATAACCACCATTTAATAATAATTTCAGACTTTATAAAAGCATGGAAGGCCGGGCGCGGTGGCTTACACCTGTAATCCCAACATTTTGGGAGGCCGAGGTGGGTGGATCACCTGAGGTCAGGAGTTCGAGACCTGCCTGGCCAACACGGGGAAACCCCGTCTCTACTAAAAATATTAAAAAATGAGCCGGGCGTAGTGGTGGGCGCCTGTAATCCCAGCTACTCGGCAGGCTGAGGCAGGAGAATTGCCTGAACCCAGGAGATGGAGGTTGCAGTGAGCCGACATGGTCCCGCTTCTCTCCAGCCTGGGTGACAGAGTGAGACTCCATCTCAAAATAAATAAATAAATAAATAAATAAATAATAAAAGCATGGAAAAGAAAAGGAATATGTATCCTATTTCTAGATAGTACCCATTAAGTTTCCTATTTGCCCTTAAAGTACGCTTAGCAGTAACACACTTCAATATTTTTAAGGCTTAAATGTCAAATTTGCTTCTTTTTCATACTAGCATTGTCCATTAGATTTTTGAGATAGTGGTAGAAAGTTTTAGGATATAACTAGGTAAAAATTTTGGTTGTATAGTATAAGAAGAAGCCATTCAAGAAGGGATTTGGAGCAGTGAGAAGAACAAGCAACTTTAACTACAATGATAAAGATCAATGATCAGGGATAGTGCTGCAAATGGGAAAGAATTAGGAAGAGAATAAAAATAGGACAGACATATAAGATACTGTCTTTATTTAAAAAAAAACAAAAACAAAAAACTATGATGACTGATTGCATATATTTGGAAAGCAGTGAGAGTAAGTTGGAAAATTGTTCTTTCTTGGAATGCCTCAGAGTTGATGGTATTACTAGGCATAGGAAGAAGTTCACAGAAAAGATGAACAAGTGTTTTCTGCATTTTTTTTTCTTTAAAGTTTTAACGTAGAATGGCCAGGCTGATATACCATATATGCCTAAATTAAAACTCCATCTCAAATTACTACTTCTCAGAAGAGTATTACTTTATATTTGAGTCCTTATAAAAGTCTCAAATATGAGGCAGAAGTTCTGTCAGTTCCTTTATTTTTAATAGTAACTATTTGGAAAGACACACTAGGCTAAGTGACTTCAGTGAGAGCTTTTTGGATATTTATAAAAGTCACCTGATGAAATTGGTTTTTTAAAAAGAAGCAAAGAGATTTTATATAGATTTAGCAATTATTCCCGGGTGAAGCAAGACTTCACAGGAGTGTTGGATGAAGTTGTAAATAAGCCTTTCAAAAATTGATTTAATAAGCAATATAGCAATTGGGTACCATATACATGATATTATTTTAGAGATCATTAGATGGTGAAGAAGTACTTTTGGCTGGGGATAAAATGTTCAGGGACAGCATTTAACATGGATTCACGGGGAGGGGGGAGGGGGGAGGGATTGCATTGGGAGTTATACCTGATGTAAATGACGAGTTGATGGGTGCTGACGAGTTGATGGGTGCAGCACGCCAACATGGCACAGGTATACATATGTAACAAACCTGCACGTTATCCACATGTACCCTAGAACTTAAAGTATAATAAAAAAAATAAAAATAAATAAAAAAAATTTTAAAAAAAATTTTAAAAAAATGGATTCAAAGAGTAACATATTTTCGCTACTCAATGAGCAATTTAGATTTAATGTACATTGGTAATGAATAACCATTATATGAGCAGAAGAGTTTTTGAGCAGAGGAATTATGTAATAAAAGCACCACTTTGGGAATATTAATCTGGTGCTGTTGGAAACGGAGGACGAGACAAGAGTTAGACATACAGACTAGTAGAATGGTCCAACTGCATAATCACGTAGACTAGGGCTGCTTAATCTGGGCACTATTGACATTTGGGGCAAGCTAATACTTTGTTGGAAGCTGTGCATTGTAGAATGTTTTGTAGCATCCCTGGCTTCTAACCATTGGATGATCCCTCCATTTGTGACAACCAAAAATACCCTTTAGACATTGCTAAATGTTGGGGCATTAGTTGGGAGTAAGAAGGCAAAATTGCCCAGAGAAAGAACCACTGATGTGCATCTAAACTAAATCAGTATCCTGGAAATTCAGTTATAATGTATAATATGAAATTTCAACAGTGACTTTTTTTTTTCTTTATATTTTCTTACATTGTCTGAAGCCTTTATTATCCATTTCTTTTATGGTCTTTAAAAAGAGGCAGCTGACTGGGCACAGTGGCTCACGCTTGTAATCCCAGCATTTTTAGAGGCTGAGGCAGACAGATCACTTGACCCAAGGAGTTCAAGACCAACATGGCAACATAGGGAGACCCCATCTCTTTAAAAAAAAAAAAATAAAGACAACTTTTTTGATAAAAACAAGAACACAAAATGTATAAAATATTTAACAAAAACAAGTATAAAATTTTTTTATAATAAGCTTTCTCTAACAAAAAATTCATAGTGATTAAAGGCTGGGTGCAGTGGCTCACGCCTGTAATCCCAACACTTTGGGAGGCTGAGGCGGGTGGATCACAAGGTCAGGAGATCAAGACCATCCTGGCCAACACGGTGAAACCCCGTCTCTACTAAAAATACAAAACAAATTAGCCAGGCGTGGTGGCGGGCACCTGTAGTCCCAGCTACTTGGGAGGCTGAGGTAGGAGAATGGCGTGAACTCGGGAGGTGGAGCTTGCAGTGAGCCGAGATCAGGCCACTGCACTCCAGCCTGAACGACAGAGTGAGACTCTGTCTCAAAAAAAAAGAAAAGAAAAGAAAAATTTATAGTGATTACATTTAAGTCTGAGTACAACTTATAGAGGTTTGTTTATATTTTAAATAATATTTTATATTTAAGAATAGCTATCAAGCCTGTAATCCCAGCACTTTGGGAGGCCGAGACGGGCGGATCACGAGGTCAGGAGATCGAGACCATCCTGGCTAACATGGTGAAACCCCGTCTCTACTAAAAATACAAAAAAATTAGCCAGGCATGGTGGCCGGCACCTGTAGTCCCAGCTACTCGGGAGGCTGAGGCAGGAGAATGGCATGAACCCTGGAGGTGGAGCTTGCAGTGAGCCGAGATCGTGCCACTGCACTCCAGCCCGGGCGACAGAGCGAGACTCCGTCTCAAAAAAAAAAAAAAAAAAAAAAAAAAAAGAATAGCTAGCTGGTAAGGAATTTTACAACTTTAAACTGTTGTTTATTTATCTTTTAAATTAGTGCACCTGGGGACTAACCCATTAACCAGTCGGATTTCTCTGAAACATTTTTTAGGGGAGATGGAGAGGAGTGTTGTTCTTTTTGGCTTCATAACTTTCTTTTAGCAGCATTTTACCCATCTGGCTTTAATTTGTAGAACTCTAGCGGTAATGCACTGGGTGTTGTTCTTTTAGGGGAAGGCCCACACCATCAGTTGGGCAGAGGTGCTGATTTTAGCCCTGTTCATCATCAGCTACTAATCTGTAGTGCGTTAGAGAATAATCCGTTCTCCCCTCAATCCCCGCACAAGAGACACTGTCAGTCAGGATCTTAGAATTGATTGAGCAAAGCAGGATGGAAGCAGTATGTAAGATTCTCTACATGGAAAGTTTTTTCTGATGCTCTTAAGAATTGGTGCCAAAGGAATGATGTTCTGAGCAAAGCTTGATTTTAAGTCAGAAATGGATACAACTCCTGAATATGATACCTTTTTTCCTTCTTTTTTTACCCAGCCCTTGCCCCCATTTCTTTAATTTTAAAAGGACAGAAAAAATTTCGAAGTTCTAGGACTTTATGACTTTAGTATATATGTGTGAAATTTTCCTGGTGGTCCATAGTAGTAAAATAGCTGATAAATCATTTGAGTCTTTTGTGGCTTCTATGTTGCAAAATAAGCAGTTGTAGCAGGTATGCTGGGGAGATGTTATGTAACGGAAACTACATATTTATTGAATTTCTTTATATTAAGAGATTAGCAAGAAAAAGGTTTTCCAAGTGCTTAATGTGTGACAGTATACTAGGAGCATTATTAATGGATCATTTCATTTAATCCACAAAACAACTCCAAGAAATAAACTCCATTTATCAGATGAAGAGATTGAGGCTGAGAAAAGTTGAGTATTTCCCACAAAGTCCCACTACTGGAAGTGCTGGTACACAAATTTGAGCATGTCTCCAAACATCAAATCTTTGGTATCTTCGTTCTGCTCACCATTTTCTTTCACTTACAACAAAATTAAACATGTAAGTTCTTAGGAAATCCCAGATTTCATAAAGGAGTAATTAGGTGGTAATTATTTGCATGAAAAAATAATTCTATTTATCACAGAGTTTCTTTCAATAGAGACTCCCAGAGATTCTTAATTATTAGATATGCATCTAGGAATACAAAGAAACTTAATGCTAAGACTAACATATAAGAGTGTCAACAGCGGAAGACTGCCAGAAGTTAAAGATGATTTGCTTATTCATTCAACATGTATTTACTAAGCACCTAAAAGCACATAATAGATGCTAGGAGTATAATAGTGAGCAAAAACAGACGTAGCCCCTACCTTGTGGAGTTTATAATATGGTGAGGAAAACATCACTCAAATACTCTCCTAAATTAATACATAATTATAGCAGTGGGAAGTATTACAAAGGAAAGGTACTTGGTGCAATTAGAGTGTATAATAATGGAGCCCAATCTCATCTTTTTCCTTGTACCTAGATAGGAATGGTAAAATTAGACGTCTTTGAGACTTTTTAAAATTTAAGCTATATAAACAAAGGTTAAACAAGAGGTTCTGGAGACCCCAAACTAAGTTCATTTCTGTTCTTTCTTGAGGAAATAGAAAAGGCTAAGTCATTTACTACTTTTATTTTTTAAATTATAATTAATAATACTCATTGCAGAATTATTAAACATTTACTTGTTCAACAAAATTTATTGAGTCTTTACTGTATCTAAGGCATATTAATCACTTAATATAATTTAGATGTACTGGTACAATGTTAGCTAGTGATCAGTAACCCAATTTTACTGGTTTCCATTGTAACCTTATTACATTATTCAATAAATTATAAGCTGGTGTATGTGCTAAAAGTAAAAAATAACACTTGTATCATGATCAGGTGTGAGATATCTCAAAAGTAGTTTATTACTAAAAATGATTTGACATTACCTAGTAAAGATGAACATATGCGTATTCAACAACCCAGTAATTTTATTCCTAAATATATATTCTAATTTGGAGAGATTCTTTTTGTGTTTTTTGATGTGAGTCTTGCTCCTATTGCACTCCCGCGGCTATTCACAGGTATGATCGTAGCCTTGAACTCCTGAACTCAAGCACTCTTCCCAGCTCAGCCTTCTGAGTCACTGGGACTAAAGGTTCACACCTTTAGTAGTAAATGGGCTGAAGAGATTCTTAAACATGTACCCCAGGAGATGAATCTAAGACAGTTGCAGCATTGTTATAATTGGAAAAACAAAACAAAAAAACAGCCCTAGAAATAACCCAGATGTCCACATGCTGTGAAATAGATAAAATACATTTAGGACTTCAATATATTTATACAGTGGAAATATTATTTATTCAGCAATGAAAACAAATGAACTCTAGCTACACACATCAAGAATGAATTTTCAAAACATTGGATTTCAAAAGCAAATCATAGCAGAATGTATACAATATGATTGTATTTATTTAAAGTTCAAAAACAGGGAGAAGTAAATGTTATACTGCTTAGAGATGATATGTACAAATGTATAAAATTGTGAAGAAAACCAAGAGAAAGGTCAAGAAAATTCAGTGTGGTGGTTTCCTCTTTGGGGCAGGGAGAGGTTTTGTTATCAACAAGGAGTGCACAGGGAGTTTCAGAGATATTTTATTTCTTAAGCTGGGTGGTGAGTACATGGGCCTAAATGTTTTTGATTATTGTTACTTAAAATGTCCTTCTATCTCATATATGCTTTAGGTTATATGTTTCATAATTCTAAAAGAGAAAACATATATTCAAAAAATTAAAGGTTATTCCTATGATAACTTTACTCATTTGCATTCCAATATGCTTCCTGGAGTGGATGAGAATTGAGTGGCATTAAAGGTAATAGATAGCAAAGTTTTTGTGGGAGGATGACATACATTTTAATATCTCTGTCGTGTATATCACATAAAGTGGTTGAGAACAACTGCTGCTAAGGGTCTGTAGTTTAGTAGGGTTGGCAGTCCTGTTAACAAGTAACCATGTTGTGAGTGCTTTACTAGAAGAGGTATCTTAAAAAAGAAATGGCTTGACATCAGCCAGGAAAGCTTTATGGGGGCAGATGTTATTTAAGCTGAATCTTTAGGGACGAGCAATTTATAAGGGGAGATTGGTGAGGGGAGCCCACGTTGCCCAGTGGAGGAAAAGGATGTACAAAGGCACGGAAGCCTACAAGTCCACAGAGAGTTAAGTGAGGAAATTCAGATGTGTTAGGAGCCACCCTGTGAAAAGCCTTACCCAGCACACTCTGGAGTTTGCTCTGTGGGCACTGGGGTTTTATCACTTAAATTAGGAGTATTAATTTCAGTATTCGATATAAGGCTCTGTGCTAGTAGTTACCTTGAAAGTCTGTCTGTATGTATATTTATGTTCTTTTCTCCTCCATTTGCAGGCTGCTATATGGCAAGCACTAAACCACTATGCTTACCGAGATGCGGTTTTCCTCGCAGAACGCCTTTATGCAGAAGGTTTGAAATCTATTCATTGCTGTAGAATGATATATGAATAACATATATGAAATTCCATAACTTTTTATCACTGTAACAAGATTCTAGATATCATTCTCTTGTTTTTTCTTTCTGATTGACACTAGTTCATAAAATCTTTTTATTTGTGTAGTTTCCTTACATACTACTTTTAATAGCTATGTAGAGTTGATTCAGGTTTATATGCTATGATTTACTTAATCATTTTTCAATCTGTAGGTTTTTTTTTTCCCCAGGGTTTTTGTTGTTTTGGGGTTTTTTGTTTGTTTGTTTGTTTGTTTGAAACAGGGTCTCCCTCTGTCACCCATGTTGGAGTACAGTGGGACCATCTCAGCTCACTGCAACCCCTACCTCCCAGGCTCAAGCGATCCTCCCACATCAGCCTCCCAAGTAGCTGGAACCACAGGCACAAACCACCACGTCCAGCTAATTTTTTTTTTTTTTTTTGGTAGAGATAGGATTTTGCTATGTTGCTCAGGCTGGTCTCAAACTTCTGAGCTAGGCGATCCACCTGCCTTGGCTTCCCAAAGTGCTGGGATTATACTCATGAGCCACCATGCCACATAGTTTTGTTTTTTTTGTTTTTTTTTTAAGAAAATAGTCTGTATTCTATGGTGAAGAACATGGATTTAGACCCTGTAGCCTTGGAACAAATCCTGACCTGTCACTTAAATGTACAGTTTTATAACCTTGGACGAGTTACTTTAATATCTGAAAATTCAGGTATTTCGTCTATAAAATAATCATTGCCTCTTAGAATTGAAAAATTCGATGAGATGGTATATTTAAAGCCCTTAGCCATCTGGCTTGGTAATAAATGCTTAATAAACACCACTGATAATGTATGTTTTGTTTCTGTCATTATTATAATTCCCTTTCTAAGATGCTGATGTAGATCATTGTATACAGCTTTTTTTTTTTTTTCCTTTTGAGTCATTTCCTTGGGTTATATACTTTTAAATGGAAAATACAAGTCAAACAGTATGCGTTTAGTAGCCGAGAGTTGGGAGAACAAGGCCTAAATCTCAGGGGCAGGAAATTTTACAAAAGGACGAAGATCAATGCTTGGAAGTAGTTTTGAGAAGTTAAGTGAAAACCAGTCTTACCTTGTTTCTGAGATAGTGGGGTGTAAGGTGATTACTGTTCGTGTGAGAGAGCTGTCAGGTCCTGGGTGGAGAATGGGAATTCAGTGAGAAAAGTGAGGAAGATCTGGGCAGCAGGAATTTAAGGTCCCAATGAAAAGATTAGACAGCTCAGAAGGAATGAAAGACTGAGAAAGAAGATTATACAATAGATTAGTCTACTCCATTCACTATGCAAAAGTGATACTTACTGTGAATAATCTATTTAAATATATTTTCATTGATACCTAGGCAGACCTCATATTTTGCTGTCTTTTAAAAATTTTTGTTGAGTCAGAATCTCACTCTGTCGCCCAGGCTACAGTACAGTGGCACAATCATAGCTCACTGCAGCCTTGAACTCCTGGACTGAAGTGATCCTCCTGCCTCAGCCTCCCAAAGAGCTGGAGTAACAGATGTGAGCCATTGTACTCAACCACTGTCTTCTGTTTCTAGTATTTCCTTTTTGTATTTGTTTATTGTTAAAGAATAGGCAGTTTCTAGTTTATTATAGTTAGGCTTTTAAAAATTGTAAATTCATGGTTTAGAATTCAATTAGATTTTCCCATAGAATTGGTGGCAAGATTCCCAGATTAGTCCACATAAAGCTGTTTAATCCACATTATTTATGTGCCTGATACAATGCTTGGCACTTGGAAAGTTGCTCAATAAATGTTAGTTTCTTTCAGTATAGAACCTAACCATTCTGTTTAACCATATTGTTTTTTTTGAGTTGGAGTCTCACTCTGTCGCCCAGATTAGAGTACAATGGTACAATCTCTGGCTCAATACAATCTCTGCCTCCCAGGTTCAAGCAATTCTCCTGCCTCAGCCTCCCGAGTAGCTGAGATTACAGGCATCCGCCACCACGCCCGGCTACTTTTGTGTTTTTAGTAGAGACAGGGTTTCACCATGCTGGCCAGGCTGGTCTGAAACTCCTGACCTCGTGATCCACCCGCCTCAGCCTCCCGGAGTGCTGGGATTATGGCTTGAGCCACCACGCCCAGCCTCTGTTTAACCATACTTATATGAGGAAAGATTTTAGAATTAATTGTAGTTAAGAGCAGATACTGTCCTGGCTCAATAATAATAACAATAATTTTATCATTTATTGATTTCCTACTGTATACTAGGTACTCTAAGTATTTAATATTAGTTACTAATTTAATCTTCAATAATCCTGTCAAATAGACATTGCTATTGCCATTTTCCGGATGGAGAACTGAGACTAATGTCCACAGGCAGTAACTAGTAGATCTGTCTGATTCCCCTTTACCAAGGGTAGCAAATACTTACCACTTCTCTGATTTGCAACCATAGTAGCCATCACTAATCCATTATAGTATTCATTCCCACTGAACCAACCTCAGAATTCTTGGCAACATTGTTTTCTTGGCTGGACAATATCAGTTGATATGCTAGATGTTACCTGTTTGCTCAAGGGCCTCCTATGTCACTAGTAGCAGTTTCTATATTTGGAGAAAGACATCCAGCAAGGCATGAGGCTAAAGCAGTTGATGGTAGGATCTTCTGTAAGTCAAATTCTTGAAATAATTTCTCAGTTTCACTGGTTCTTTGTTGCCCATTTGTCTTTCTCTCAAGATTTATAGTCGGCCTGAGACTGTGGGATCAGAAAGAAACAACAGCAGAATGATATAAGAGAGAATATGGGATACTGAGGTGGGCGCATCACCTGAGGTCAGGAATTCAAGACCAGCCTGACCAACATGGAGAAACCCCATCTCTACTAAAAAATGCAAAATTAGCCAGCGTAGTGGTGCATGCCTGTAATCCCAGCCACTCTTGAGGCTGAAGCAGGAGAATTGCTTAAACCTGGGAGGCGGAGGTTGCGGTGAGCTGAGATCGCGCCACTGCACTTCAGCCTGGGCAACAGAGCAAGACTCCGTCTCAAAAAAAAAAGAAGAGAAGAAAAGCGAATCTGAACTCAGATACTCATTTGCCATTTGATCTTAATCAAAAGTCATTCTGAGCCTTATTTTCCTTATCTTTAAAATAGAAGAGAAATGTCTATTAGTTTTAAGGACTAAATACAGTAAAATATATAAAGAGTCTGCTATAGTTTCTGGCACATAGAAAGTCCTTTACAGGTTCCCTCTCCCCCCTAACATATCCTAATACAGTGACTTTTCAGGGTTTTGTGGTGTTTTTTTTTCTTATTTTTATTTTTTTTTATTTATTTATTTTTGAGATAGCCTGTCACCCAGGCTGGAGTGCAGTGATGTGATCTCGTCTCACTTCAGCCTTGACCTCCCAGGCTCAGACAATCCTCCCACCTCAACCTCCCTAGTAGCTGAGATTACAGACACATGCCACCATACCCGGCTAATTTTTGTATTTTTGAGGACACGAGATCTCACCATGTTGCCCAGTGCAGTCTTAAACTCCTGATCTCAAGCAATCCTCCCATCTCTGCCTCCCAAAGTGCTGGGATTATAGACATGACCCACTGTGCCTGGCCAGATGTTTTTACCCTTGTTAGATATGATACAGTCTAATATTTTCCATTGAGTGGTTTTGTTGTTGTTTTAATGTAGGCTGATAATCACTAAATTGACATCACAGTCCACTATTGAGTTGAGATTTGCTGTTTTGGAGAAACTCTGTCCTAATTTTACCATCTCCCTCCAGTAAATTCCCTTCCCCCATTGTAAGCATGTATTTTTCCTTCCCACCACCAGTACCTGATCCCCTTGACCAAGGTTTTTCTCCTTTGTTAATTAACTGTTAAGAATGAATAGAAATAAGTGCTATAGAACGAATAGAAATAGTGTTAGACTATGAGGAAAAAAATACATTAATGCAGCTACTATGATAGGTCTTTGGAGATATATATGTGTGTGTGTGTTTGTGTGTAAAAGAGTTATGTTCAGAAAATCAACCAGACATAAGTTGTGTGTGCATTTTTTTCATAAGTAATAGCTATCTATGGAACTCTATGAGACTAAGAGGATTGTAACTAGTGAAAGGAAAAGAAAGAGAAACAGCTGAAAACCTTGTGTCAACATGTATTCCTAGGTTATTTTGAGGGTTCTAGCCCAAAGTTCAAAATTGCTTAAGGTCTAGTGTTTTATCTTAAATTAATGTGGGTTTTACATCCCACACTGCAAAATGTTTTTGTTTGTTTGTTTGTTTCAGACAGGGTCTCCCTCTGTCACCCAGCCTGGAGTGCAGTGGCCCAATCTCGGCTCACTGCCTCCCAGGTTCAAGCAATTCTCCTGCCTCAGCCTCCTGAGTAGCTAGGATTATAGGTGCCCGCGGCCATGCCCAGCTGATTTTTGTATTTTTAGTAGAGACAGGGTTTCACCATGTTGGCCAGGCTGATCTCGAACTCCTGGTGTCAAGTGATCCGCCCTCCTCGGCCTCCCAAAGTGCTGGGAATACAGGCGTGAGCCACCGTGTCTGGCCTTTATTTTTTAATATCAGTACTTTTTAAACATTTTTTTTAAAGTCAGGATCTTCCTATGTTGCCCATGCTGGCCTCAAACACTTGGGCTCAAGCGACCCTCCCAAGTAGCTAGGAATACAGGCACATGCCACTGCGCCCTGCTTGAGTACATTTTAAATGACCGTAAAATCGTTCACCAATTTTCTGCCTTTCTTAGTGATTAGTGGATAAGATGTATAGATTGCATTGGGTGTATCAATTTTAGTAAATTAGGCTCAGTGGGAGAGAACTGAACCAGAGTAAAACGTTCAGCATCTGTTTCTTTTCTATTAACCAGGATACTAAGAGCCCAAACTCACAGAAATATATGCGTACGAATGGCAACATACAAAAAAACTATTTACCAGATTGTGTTAAGATCAATATTAAAGAATATCCAGAATTCTACTAAAGATGTGGAATAATGTATCATTTTTAGGCCTTTATTGATCCAAGACTCAACTATTTTCATTGAATTAACTTGGATGTTTCACAGACACATCAAACTCAATATATTCAAATCTAACCTAAGATACCACTAACTGAATTTTCCTTATCTCCCCTTCCCTGCCTATTCCTTTTCCCCTCCCAAATCTATGTTCCTTCTTAAAACCCTTCAGAGGTATCTAATTGTTGTAAGGATCTGTTGCTAAATCTTTACACAGTTTACAAAGCCCTGCACAATTTGGCCGTCTTTTTTCTCCTCATATATTGCCATTTTCTGCCTCAAACACTAAGGAACCTTTTAAAACTTCTTCCAGCCCTCTTTTATTTGTGGTCTTTTTACTCTAAGCATGGTTTTAAAATACTTCAGAGTACTATTAACCCCATCATTAACAACAGTTTTGTATAAAACCAGTTAGTATTGAAATGCAGGATGTAAATAAATGTAGAAAAGATAAACATTGAGAATAGTGTTAATATGCTAAAGTTGCATATGTGGATGAAATGTTCAACAGTAGAAATGACTCTGAACAACAGAATGAATAATGTAATAAACGTACAGCCTCCATACAAATGAAAACAGCAAAAAAAAAAAAAAGTTAATGATGAAATAGAATTACTTGAGCATGTGGCTCAGTGACACTTATGTACCCCCTGCATTAATATCAAATATCTACTCAGGTATTGTAAATTTAAGAGAAGGCCAATAATTAAAATAATAGCACATACAGCCTTCACTATGTGTCAGATGCTATCCTAATTGCTGTACATGTATTAAGTCATTTAATCCTAACAGCAACCTTTAAAGGTAGTATCATAGTCCTTATTTTACAGATGAAAAAAAAATGAAGGTCAGAGAAGTTAAGTAGCTCCACCCTAAGTCATAGTTAGTAAGTTAAAAAAGTGCCGGAATCTGAACCCAAGCAGTCTAGCTTCACATTTGGTACTGTAATACACGTGCCATACTGCTTATAGTTGATTTAAAAACTTAACAGATAATCAATTTGGTTTTTTTTTTTTTTTTTGAGACGGAGTCTTGCTCTGTCGCCCAGGCTGGAGTACAGTGGCCGGATCTCAGCTCACTGCAAGCTCCGCCTCCCGGGTTTATGCCATTCTCCTGCCTCAGCCTTCCGAGTATCTGGGACTACAGGCGCCCGCCACCTCGCCCGGCTAGTTTTTTGTATTTTTTAGTAGAGACGGGGTTTCACCGTGTTAGCCAGGATGGTCTCGATCTCCTGACCTCGTGATCCGCCCGTCTGGGCCTCCCAAAGTGCTGGGATTACAGGCGTGAGCCACCGCGCCCGGCCGATCAATTTGTTTTATTATTTTTTTTTCTTCTGAGACAGAATCTCGCTCTGTTGCCCAGGCTGGAGTGCCGTGGCACCATCTCGGCTCACTGCAACCTCTGCCTCCTGGGTTCAAGCGATTCTTGTACCTCTACCTCCCAAGAAGCTGAAATTACAGACATGCACCACCATGCCTGGCTAATTTTTGTATTTTTAGTAGAGACGGGGTTTCGCCATGTTGGCCAGGCTGGTCTCCAACTCGTGGACTCAAGTGATCCGTCCACCTTGGCTTCCCAGAGTGCTGAGATTACAGGCGTGAGCCACTGAGCCTGGCCCAGATAATCAATTTAAAACATATGTCACTAATCATAGAAGGTTCTATAGGTTCTCTGCCATTAAATACACACAACATCAGAGTTCATGATAGGGTAGCCAGCAGAGTACTCTAACCTCTGAGGGCTTCTCTGATATTTGTGTAGTTTATCAAGGCTAGGTAGAGAACACTTACCTCAACAAATTGTAAATTTGTCAAAACTGGTCCATTTTAGAAAAGCTGCTTATTTAGATTATACATCAGTATGAAGAAGAGGTGTCTATCTGGTTTAAAAGCATCGAAGGACTAATTTGCCTTTCTATTTGATGTAAATGTATCTGGAGGATGCAAGGTTAAAACCCTCTTAATTGTTTTGGACTTATATTCAAAAGACCTTTCCAATTTTGAAGCCAAACCTGTTCATAAGAAGAGGAACTTCAGTAGTGTTGCTACAACTTCTTTATGTATTTATTTATTTATTGAGACAGAGTTTCGCTGTTGCCCAGGCTGGAGTGCAGTGGCGCGATCTCGGCTCACTGCAACCTCTGTCGCCCGGGTTCGAGTGATTCCTCTGCCTCAGCGCCCCGAGTAGCTGGGATCACAGGTGCACGCCACCACACCCGGCTGACTTTTGTATTTTTAGTAGAGATGGGGTTTCACCATGTTGGCCAGGCTGGCCTTGAACTCTTGACCTCAGGTGATCCTCCCACCTCGGCCTCCCAAAGTGCTGGGATTACAGGCTTAATTTGTTTGTTTTTTCACTTTAACAGTACATTCTGGAAATCTTTCTGTGTCTGTATTTTTCATCACATGGACATAGCATAACTTAACTAGTACATGATTGATTTCTCAATATTACTTTAAGAGTGACTTAATGGAGTCAATGCTAACTTCATTCATGATTATGAAACATATCATGGACCTTATAATTCTAATCCCATATTTTAATTAAGTCTGTAGAGAAAGGATGGTAAATAAGTGGCATGCCAATAACTGTTTCTGGATCCTGTTATTTTGATCCCTACACTTAGTAGCTAGGCCATGATCAACCTCAAGAATTTTTCTGAACGTGGCATTTGAGACAGTCATTATCCGTTAGTTGGAGTTACTGTTCTAGATGAAATCTTTGGCCGGGCGCGGTGGCTCAAGCCTTTAATCCCAGCACTTTGGGAGGCCGAGACGTGTGGATCACGAGGTCAGGAGATCGAGACCATCCTGGCTAACACGGTGAAACCCCGTCTCTACTAAAAAATACAAAAAAAAAAAAACTAGCCGGGCGAGGTGGCCGACGCCTGTAGTCCCAGCTACTCCGGAGGCTGAGGCAGGAGAAAGGCGTGGACCGGCGAGGCGGAGCTTGCAGTGAGCTGAGATCCCGCCACTGCACTCCAGCCTGGGCTACAGAGTGAGACTCCGTCTCAAAAAAAAAAAAAAAAAAAAGAAATCTTTGTCGATCCTATCCAGTAAATATGTTCTGTGCTTTTTAGATTTATGGCTGCTTACCACTGGTTCATTAATTGTGTTTGGGGTACTGTTGTCTTTTTCTGCTGCCAAGTTACTTGTGAGGAGCTTAAGAAACCACCCATGTCATAACACTTCAGATTGCTCTGGATCTACTTCATTATCTGGCAGTTTCATTACTTTTATTTATTTATTTATTTATTTATTTTTTAAACAGTCTCACTCTGTCACCCAGGCTGGAGTGCAGTGGCACGATCTCAGCTCACTGCAGTCTCTGCCTCCTGGGTTCAGGCGATTCTCCTGCCTCAGCCTCCAGAGTAGCTGGGATTACAGGCATGTGCCATCACGCCTGGCTAATTTTTGTATTTTTAGTAGAAGACGGGTTTCGCCATGTTGGCCAGGCTGGTCTTAAATTTCTGACCTCAGGTGATCTGCCTGCCTCAGCCTCCCAAAATGCTAGGATTACAGGCATGAGCCACCACTCCTGGCCAGTTTCATTATTTTTAAGTTTTGCCTAAATCACCAATCCATATTCCCGTTTGAACATATAATTTTTAAGTTATTATGCTTCATAAAGCTAATTGCAATATTACACTAAAATTACACACGCACACATACACACAAAAAGAATAGTTGGTATCTTTATGTTATTAGGGAATTTTATTGCCGTGAAAGTGGACCTACACATAATCAAATATTTGTAAACAATTGAGACAGCCTTACTATGACTGGGAGTTAAACTAGTTTGTGGGAGCCATTGTTTATTGGTATAATCAATAGTTTTTTAAAAACTTATAAGGTGAAAAGAAACCAGACCATTGTAAAATCTAGAGGAAATCCAATTTTCTAACTTAACGTAAATTAGAAGTTGTAGCTCAGTAAAATTAATAGTTTATTCCTATTGCAGTGAGCGACCCATTCTTTTTTCTTTCTGCACCTGCAGCACTAACACTACTGTACATCTCATTAAAACACATCTGCCAAAATTTCTTATCATTTACTATTTATTATTTTTTACGCTGTGGTTTCATGAAAAACCAGAAGATGGACCAGAGAAAAAGGGGTCTGTTGGTTTTTGCTTGTGCATATCTGTGACAAAAAACTTAGAAATAAAATTTCAAATTACTTTTTTATCCAAAATCTTAGAATGATGTTAACTGTTTAGAAAGATGTGGCAAGTTTGTCTTGTGCTTTACAACAGTGGTTCTCAAACTTGAGAATGCCACTGAATCACTTGAAGAGTTTGTTAGCCATGTAGATTACTGGTTCCTACTCCCAGAATTACTAATTTAGTGGGTATGAGATGGGACACAAAAATTTTCATTTCTAGAAAGTTTCCAAGTCATGCTGATACTGGTACAAGACCACACTTTGAGAGCCACTGGCTTAGAAGATCCTTCAGCTCACTGGTATTGTTACACAACCCATTTTTAGAAGCACAGTTTTGTGGTTATCCCTCTCTTTCCATCCTCTTTGTTGTTGCCTCTGTAGACCCTCATCTGGATTGTGGGGATAGAAGTGAAGTGATGATCAATTTGGTAGAGACAGACTAAATAAGGGTGAAAAATGCCACATTGCATTAAGAAGGCAGGGGTCATTTCCTAATGTAAAAAGAGGGGACAGATTGATAGACAACTCAGCTCTTCCCATTATAATGTAATTTAGTTATTGTTACTATACAAGTCTGTCAACTGAATGTTAAAATGCTGTGAGCAATCACAATTTATAATTTTTATCTTAAATATAATTTAATGTATATTTGATGTTAAAGCAAAACAAGTGTTTTTTTTTCAATCTGGTCTTTTTTAAATGTAGAAATTACTTCATATTGGTAGTTAGATTTATTTACACTCAGGTTTCTCTTGCTAATGAAATTTGACTTCTATCCTCCCAAAAGATTTATTAGAAAAATATTACCTAAAAACAAGATCCTTTACTGGCAGTCTGTTTAAAGGCAGGGGTATTTGTGTGTGTTTGCTTTTCTTAAATATTTACAGAGAATACCATGATTGTCTTCATTGTATTATTTCCTTGGTTTCTTATAGAGAAAAGTAATCAAGAGCGAAGGAACTAACTTTGCTATAAACAAACTGTTTCTCCATAATTCAAATTTGAATTAATAAGTGATTGTTTTGTGTTAAAATAGCAAGCCTAATTTTTTTTTTTTTTTTTTTTTTTGCTAAACTTGTTTATTGCATGATAAACTGATTATCATTCAAGATACTGAACAATAGCCTTTTTTAAAAATGTCTGTTTTTAGTACACTCAGAAGAAGCCTTGTTTTTACTGGCAACCTGTTATTACCGCTCAGGAAAGGCATATAAAGCTTATAGACTGTTGAAAGGACACAGTTGTACTACACCACAATGCAAATACCTGCTTGCAAAATGTTGTGTTGATCTCAGCAAGTAAGTTTTAAAATATTTTCTAGCTATTTTGTTTTACTTACACTGTTGAATTTTGGATAAAATTCTTTTCAGATTAAACTCTGATTCCCTTTCTTCCCTCTTTTTCATCTGTTTCAGTAACATTTGAAATGTTTGCACTGTTGCCTATGCTATTATTTATATTATGGAGATTTCGTTGTTATGGTAATAAATAATAGAGTTTAACTCTGGAGAAACTTAAGTTACAACTGATTCTTATTGGTTTCTTAAATGATCACAAATATTTCGTTTTCTTTGCTTTCAGTGTTAGACCAATTTGAATAAGCCTAAAAACCCACCAGTTCACTTGAGATTAACACCCTTGTGTTTAGGTGATTGTAGTTTCCTTTTTAAGATCATTTTGTTGAGTACTTCTTTTGCACATTATAGTTAAACCAAGTCAGCTGTCCCTATACCAAATTTGGAGGCATTTAGAGATACAGATAGTTAGGTTCTGTTAAATTATTTTCTGTACTGTAAGAGATGGAATAATGGTAAAAGGGACTAAACGGTCACATGTGTAAACGGTGTTAGATATTTGTAAAAGCCTGTATGTATAATTGGCTTGTAGGTTTACAAGGGGGGAGATACAAGTAAGTCTCACCATAGATTGATCAATAACTCTATTATCTGTCCAGTGACTAATTGATGACTTTTTAATTAAAGCTAGCTCAAATACCTGAAATTTCTGAGACATTTGTTATTGAATTATTTTTAAATTTCAAAGATCCTAATGTTGAATTCTTAAAAATCTTTCTTATGTAATTTGCCAGTTCCTTCTTTTTTTTCTTTTTTTTAGAGAAAGGGTCCTGCTCTGTTGCTCAGGCTGGAGTGCAGTGGGGTGATCATGGCTCACTGCAGTCCCCCATCTGGGCCTAAGCGATCCTCCCATCTCAGCCTCCCACGTAGCTGGAGCTGCAGACACGTGTCACTACACCTGGCTAATTTTCTTATTTTTTGTATAGATGTGGTCTCACTATGTTGCTCAAGCTGGTTTCGAACTCTTGGGTTCAAGCTATCCTCCCACCTTGGCCTCCCGCAGTACTGGGGTTATAGGCGTGAGCCACTGTGCCTGGCCTAAGTGTGCGATTTTTAATTAAAATATGTTAGTCTTGTTTAATTTGCATATACATTTCTATTTTAAGGAAGTAAAAAGGACCACCATGTTTGTTAATGAAGAACATTTATATTTTCTCCCCCAGTATAATAATAATCTTCTGTTCCTTCTGACATGAGTAATGAATATGTTGCTCAGACTGGATTTGTACATACAGAGACTAAATGTAACTGATTCTGTTTTTAACGGTAAAAGTGAAATTTTAAGATCATAAATTTCCAGCCTCTCAAATAATTCTAAGTACGTGTTTGCCACTATCCTAATTTAAAAAAAAATTTTTTTTTACAATAAACAAATTTTCCAGGTGCAGTGTCTCATGCTTGTGATCCCATGAGATGAGAGGATTGCATGAGCCCAGGAGTTTGAAACCAGCCTGGTCAACATAGTGAGACCCTGTCTCTACAAAAAATTTAAAAATTAGCTGGGTGTAGTGGTGTGCACCTGTAGTCCCAGCTACTCACTGATGCAGGAAGATCACCCAAGTCCAGGAATTTGAGGCCATAGTGAACTATGATTGTACTACTGCACTCTAGCCTGGGTAACAAAGCGAGAACCCATCTCTTTAAAGAAAGAAAGAAAAGGAGAGAGAGAGAGAGGGAGAGATGAAGGAAGGAAGGGAAAGAGAGAGAGAGAGAAAGAAAATTTGTGTCTCCATAATTAAATGCACTTTGGTAATGAAGAATATGTTTACATGAACTGCTTTTTATATTAGTTTTTAAAAATCTTTAAATTTGTATTTTAAAGGCTTGCAGAAGGGGAACAAATCTTATCTGGTGGAGTGTTTAATAAGCAGAAAAGCCATGACGATATTGTTACTGAGTTTGGTGATTCAGCTTGCTTTACTCTTTCGTTGTTGGGACATGTATATTGGTAAGTAAGAAAGATTCAAACTGTCAGAAAAGCATTTCCATACAAGAATGTTTTATAGTTTAAAAAACCTATGTTGATCGGTGTTTATCAAATATTACTTGGCTGAGTAGTATATAATCTGATTTTACGACCTTATTAAAATAGCAGAGATGTTAATCTAATTTTAGATTCTCCACTTAGCCTTACTGATAATAGCTACAGCAGCCCTGCCTAACAATTGATCATACATGTTAGGTTTTTTTGTTTGTTTGTTTGTTTGTTTGTTTGAGATGGAGTTTTACTCTTATCATCCAGGCTGGGGTGCAATGGCACAATCTCAGTTCACTGCAACCTCCACCTCCCGGGTTCAAGCGATTCTCCTGCCTCAGCCTCCCAAGTAGCTGGGGTTACAGGTGCCCGACACCACGCCCAGCTAATTTTTGTAGTTTTGGTAGACAGGGTTTTACCATATTGGCCAGGCTGGTTTTGAACTCCTGACCTGAGGTGATCCACCTGCCTCAGCCTCCCAAAGTGCTGGGATTACAGGTGTGAGCCACTGTGCCCAGCCCCGTGTTAGTTTTTTGTACCTTGGGTGAAAAGAGTGTCTTTGTATGATCTACTGAGGAAATAGAAGAAAAGATAGCCAGGTGCATTGTCTCATGTCTGTAATCTCAACACTTTGGGAGGTGGAGATAGGAGGATCACTTGAGGCCAGGAGTTCAAGACTAGCCTGGGCAGGGTACCAAGACCCCATCTCTACAAAAAAATAAAAAATTAGCTGGGTGTGTTGGCACATGCCTGTATTCCCAGCTACTCAGGAGACTGAGGTGGAGGATCTCTTGAGCCCAGGAGGTTGAAGTTGCGGCGAGCTGTGATTGTGCCACTGCACTCCAGCCTGGGTAACAGAGCAAGACCCTGTTTCAAAAAAAAAAAAAGAACAACAACAAGTAACTCTGCCCATCTGCCCATGGGAATGCTTCCCATGTGTAAATGTTTTCTGTTGTCACTTCTTCCCTGTGGGGACTGGGGACTGCTTGTCTAAAGAACTAGGATAGCATCTGTTTTAAGATAAATTGAGGCTAGTTTGAATAGTGGTTGTTTTTCAAAACCTTGAAAATGTGTTTCTGAACGGAATACATTATTTGACTAAGTTTGGGGGCCCATTTTCAGGTGTAACAGTGGTATGTTTAGCCATTAATACCACTCTTTCAAACAGGAGTAACCAAAGACATAATATCAATATATTCATTTACCTTCAGGACTGAGAATAATGAATTTAGTTCATGCAACTATGATTCTTCTTGTCATTTAGTCAAGAAACTTTGAGATTCATTCCCATTATAGCTAAACACACTTGGCACTGGGAATATAAAGATAAATAACTCACAGTCCCCACTCTCAAAGGTTTATAGTAGAGTAGGAGAAGAGAAACAGTAAACAAAAGTTTGTAAGTGTGATATAGTGAAATGTATATATTTGGTCTTTGACCTCATTTCCTCTTATACACTTAGAAACTCCAAAGTGATATCTTTTTGTATGCAAACAAATTGACTGGTAGCCGGCATTCCCTGGGTAGCTTCAGGATAGGGGCTGGCAGCAAAAGATCAAGGCAGGATTAGAGGGTTGGGACTTTTCATCCCCACCCCCTAACCTCCCAGGAGGTGAGAGGAGCTGAAGATTAAATTTCACCAGTAAATTGATAATAAGATTATCACCAACAGCTAATGGTTTAATCAGTAATGCCTATGTAATGAAGCCTCCATAAAAACTCAAAAGGACAGGATTCAGAAAGCTGAACACATGGAGGTTCCTGGCAGGTGGCTTGCCTGGAGAGGCCATGGAAGGTCCACACCCCCCTTTCCCCATGCCTCACCCTACGCACTCTTCATCTCTATCCTTTGTAATATCTTTTATAAGTCAACTGCTCTAGCAAGTTCATCAAACCTGAGTAGAGCATTGTGGGAATCCCAATTTATAGCTAGTTGATCAGAAGTTCCTTAGGCCCAGACTCGTGACTGGTTTCTGAAGGTGAGGCAGGGCAGTCTTGAAGACTGAGGCCTTAACCTGTGGGACCTGAGGCTGTCTACAGGTAGATGGTGTCAGAATTGAATTAGCGGACATTCAGCTGGTGTTTGGTGCTTGGTGTGTTTGGGGGGGAAAAAAAACCCAGACATTTGGTCACAGAAGTGTTCTGTGTTGATGATTGTTATTGTTGAGAGAGAACAGGAAAAAACAAAATGTTGCTTTTTCCACACTCAGAGTTAGTTTTTATTATCACATTAAAAGTTCTGTCATGAAATTTGAGCAGTATATTGTTCAAATGAGAGAATAATTAGTCCTGCCTGATTAAGAAGGGGGTTATGGTAACTAGGAAAGACTTGATAGAAAAAGTTTGACATCTCATATCTATACAGTGACTTCAGAGGAAAATAGATGTTTGAAGACTACAAATTATTTGAGAGGAGTGATGTACAAAAACAGGAGGGTAGACAATTTATGAAAGAAGTTGTCAAAATTTTAATAAGGAATGTTGGAGAAATAATCCTAAAGAGCATCATATTTTTATTTTTAGAAAATTAACTAAAATGAAGTAGTATAAATATTACTCTGTTTAAAAGAGTTGCATTAGATGATAAAAAGTCACACATGGATAAGAAAATCTCAAAACATTTGGAAATTAAACCACCTCATCAAGACCCACATCAGAGTGTCTATGCAGAGGACCCAGGCTCCGGCTGTGGCTACAACATAGGACTTTTATACAAGAAAAATAAAGTGAATTAAGCCTGAAAACAAAACAAAACAAAAAACCTGATCATTTATGCTATATTTAAAGCATTTAAATCACTTTCAGAATTACCACTGGGAGTGTTATATTAAAAATTAAGGACAAGTGTGGTGGGTCACGCCTATAATTCCAGCATTTTGGGAGGCTGTGGTGGGCAGATCACTTGAGCTCATGAGTTGGAGACCTGCCTGGGCAACATGGCAAAACCCCATCACTACAAAAATACAAAAAGGCCAGGTGCGGTGGCTCCCACCTGTAATCCCAGCATTTTGGAAGTTCAAGACAGGTAAATCACCTGAGCCCATGAGTTCAAGACCCGCCTGGGCATCATGGCGAAACCTGGTCTCTACAAAATATGCAAAAATTAGCCAGATATGGTGGTGCGCACCTATAGTTCCAGCTGCTCAGGAGGCTGAGGTAGGAGGATGGCTTTAGCCTAGGAAGTAAAGGTGGCAGTGAACCAAGATCATGCCACTGCACTTCAGCCTGTATGATAGAGCCAGACCTTGTCCCCCACCAAAAAAAAAAAAAAAAATTAAGAATAATTAACCTCTACGCAAATAAACTAGAAAACCTAGAAGAAATGGATAATTTCCTGGACACTTACACTCTCCCAAGGCTAAACCAGGAAGAAGTTGAATCCCTGAATAGACCAATAGCAGGCTCTGAAATTGAGGCAATAATTAATAGCCTAGCAACCAAAAAAAGTCGAGGACCGGATGGATTCATAGCCGAATTCTACCAGAGGTACAAGGAGTTGGTACCATTCCTTCTGAAACTATTCCAATCAATAGAAAAAGAGGGAATCCTCCCTAACTCATTTTACGAGGCCAACATCCTGATACCAAAACCTGACAGAGATACAACTAAAAAAGAGAATTTTAGACCTATATCCCTGATGAACATCGATGCAAATAAAACCGATATCCCTGATGAACATTGATGCAATAAAATACTGGCAAACTGAATCCAGCAGCACATCAAAAAGCTTATCCACCATGATCAAGTGGGCTTCATCCCTGGGATGCAAGGCTGGTTCAACATATGCAAATCAATAAACATGATCCAGCATATCAACAGAACCAAAGACAAAAACCACATGATTATCTCAATAGATGCAGAAAAGGCCTTTGACAAAATTCAACAGCCCTTCATGCTAAAAACTCTCAATAAATTCGGTATTGATGAAATGTATCTCAAAATAATAAGAGCTATTTATGACAAACCCACAGCCAATATCATACTGAATGGGCAAAAAGTGGAAGCATTCCCTTTGAAAACTGGCACGAGACAGGGATGCCCTCTCTCGTCACTCCTGTTTAACATAGTGTTGGAAGTTCTGGCTAGGGCATTCAAGCAAGAGAAAGAAATAAAGGTGTTCAGTTAGGAAAAGAAGAAGTCAAATTGTCCCTTTTTGCAGATGACATGATTGTATATTTAGAAAACCCTATCGTCTCAGCTCAAAATCTCCTCAAGCTGATAAGCAACTTCAGCAAAGTCTCAGGATACAAAATCAATGTACAAAAATCACAAGCATTCTTATACACCAGTAACAGACAAACAGAGAGCCAAATCATGAATGAACTCCCATTCACAGTAGCTTCAAAGAGAATAAAATACCTAGGAATCCAACTTACAAGGGATGTAAAGGACCTCTTCAAGGAGAACTACAAACTACTGCTCAGTGAAATAAAAGAGGACACAAACAAATGGAAGAACATACCATGCTCATGGATAGGAAGAATCAATATTGTGAAAATGGCCATACTGCCCAAGGTAATTTATAGATTCAATGCCATCCCCATTAAGCTACCAATGACTTTCTTCACAGAATTGGAAAAGACTGCTTTAAAGTTCATATGGAACCAAAAAAGACCCCGCATTGCCAAGACGACAATCCTAAGCCAAAAGAACAAAGCTGGAGGCATCATGCTACCTGACTTCAAACTATCCTACAAGGCTACAGTAACCAAAACAGCATGGTACTGCTACTAAAACAGAGATATAGACCAATGGAACAGAACAGAGTCCTCAGAAATAATACCACACATCTACAGCCATCTGATCTTTGACAAACCTGACAAAAACAAGAAATGGGGAAAGGATTCCCTGTTTAATAAATGGTGCTGGGAAAATTGGCTAGCCGTAAGTAGAAAGCTGAAACTGGATCCTTTCTTTACTCCTTATACGAAAATTAATTCAAGATGGATTAGAGACTTACATGTTAGACCTAAAACCATAAAAACCCTAGAAGAAAACCTAGGTAATACCATTCAGGACATAGGCATGGGCAAGGACTTCATGTCTAAAACACCAAAAGCAACAGCAACAAAAGCCAGAATTGACAAATGGGATCTAATTAAACTAAAGAGCTTCTGCACAGCAAAAGAAACTACCAGCAGAGTGAACAGGCAACCTACAGAATGGGAGAAAATTTTTGCATCTACTCATCTGACAAAGGGCTAATATCCAGAACCTATAAAGAACTCAATCCAATTTACAAGAAAAAAACAAACAACCCCATCAAAAAGTGGGCAAAGGATATGAACAGACACTTCTCAAAAGAAGACATTCATACAGCCAACAGACACATGAAAAAGTGCTCATCATCACTCGCCATCAGAGAAATGCAAATCAAAACCACAATGAGATACCATCTCGCACCAGTTAGAATGGCAGTCAAAAAATCAGGAAACAACAGGTGCTGGAGAGGATGTGGAAAAATAGGAACACTTTTACACTGTTGGTGGGACTGTAAACTAGTTCAACCATTGTGGAAAACCGTGTGGCGATTCCTCCAGGATCTAGAATGAGAAATACCATTTGACCCAGCCATCCCATTACTGGGGATATACCCAAAGGATTATAAGTCATGCTGCTATAAAGACACATGCACACGTATGTTTATTGTGGCACTATTCACAATAGCAAAGACTTGGAATCAACCAAAATGTCCATCAGTGACAGACTGGATTAAGAAAATGTGGCACATACACACCATGGAATACTATGCAGCCATAAAAAAGGATGAGTTTGTGTCCTTTGTAGGGACATGGATGCAGCTGGAAACCATCATTCTGAGCAAACTATTGCAAGAACAGAAAACCAAATACCACATGTTCTCACTCATAGGTGGGAACTGAACAATGAGATCACTTGGACACAGGAAGGGGAGCATCACACACCGGGTCCTATTGTGGGGAGGGGGGAGGGGGAGGGATAGCATTAGGAAATATACCTAATGTTGATGACGAGTTAATGGGTGCAGTACAGCAACATGGCCCATGTATACATATGTAACAAACTTGCACGTTGTGCACATGTACCCTAGAACTTAAAGTATAATTTTTTTTAAATTACCCTAATTTGAATAATTACATAATGTATACATGTATCAAAACATCACATTGTACCCATAAATGTGTACAATTATTTATGTGTCGATAAAAAGTAATACAGTTTAAAAAAAAAAAAAAAGAATACTGAAGAATTTCGGTGTTTTTCACATCTCCCTCAATAACTCTAGTATCTGACAGGAAGTTTAAAGTAGTAGTAACATTCAAGAAGGCAATGATAGTTTATTTTGTAAGCATTTCTTTTGATTCGTGTTCTGTTTACTTTCACTTGATTTGGAGATTAGCAGATAGGAGAAATTGGTAATTTAGAGAAGCATCACGAAGAGTGCTCTCCGAACTTCTGTAACTTTTACCTAATTTTTTGTACTAAAAGTTTATGATAAAAGTTTTGAGGTTTGTAGCTTATTTAATCTACTTGTTTCTCTCCACAGCAAGACAGATCGGCTTGCCAAAGGATCAGAATGTTACCAAAAGAGCCTTAGTTTAAATCCTTTCCTCTGGTCTCCTTTTGAATCATTATGTGAAATAGGTAGGTGGGTGGGGTTGAGAGGTGGGTGGGTTCCCATCTCCTCTTCTTTTTTCCCTGCTACTTAATTTTTGGAGAGCAATACAGATCATCTACCCCCAAGAAAAATATTTTTCCAAGTTAAAATTGAAAATAAAAAATAAGTTAGAATCATAGGTATGTTTCAAGAATCATATAACTGAAAATTACACAAAGATTTAATCCAGTAGATTCTTCTGTTTAGCCCATCTACTTTCAAGTATCTAGTGTCCTCTAGAATGAGTTATATTGTGTGTTTAACACTAGCTAAAATTGCTTTCTGAATAAGAAAATTAATAGAATTTCTAATGCAATTAATAGAATGCCTGGAGCAGAAACTTATAGTTTCTGAACAGTATAGGGAGAGAATATCTCAGTACATTTGGCCTAGGATACATAAAGGACCATTTTTCAGCATTGTTGCATCTATGTATATATAGAAGGGCTTCAACCTTTACTGTAAAGTATGATGTAAAGTATGATGGGTTTTAACTCTTCAACCTCATCTCCTACTTTGAGAAAAATGAGACCCAGTTATTTTCAGCTTTAAAGCAAACACAGAAATCTGCATTTTTCTGTGATTTGTTGTATTTAAAATTAGTGTTCTTGTAGTTTATTTTCTAAATTTACAGCTTTGTCTTACTGGTACACTTTTATGATACATTGATAGATGGGCTTTTAGGGGGTAAATTTGATTAGCAGAAGTGGACAGGAGAATTTAAAATTTTGGATAAGGCCTATTTCCTGTTTCCACTAACTTATGCATACTTGAAAAAAATGTAATCCTCACTTCCTCGGAGACAAACTTTTTTTTTTTTTTTGTCTTCACAGGTGAAAAGCCAGATCCTGACCAAACATTTAAATTCACATCTTTTCAGAACTTTAGCAACTGTCTGCCCAACTCTTGCACAACACAAGTACCTAATCATAGTTTATCTCACAGACAGCCTGAGACAGTTCTTACGGAAACACCCCAGGACACAATTGTAAGTGTCTTATATTCTAGTGTTCAAAATATTATGAAACTACAAAGAATGATCTGAACTAAATAATATATTGTGAATGACTTGGTAGAAATTTTCTGTTTCAGGAATTAAACAGATTGAATTTAGAATCTTCCAATTCAAAGTACTCCTTGAATACAGATTCCTCAGTGTCTTATATTGATTCAGCTGTAATTTCACCTGATACTGTCCCACTGGGAACAGGAACTTCCATATTATCTAAACAGGTTCAAAATAAACCAAAAACTGGTCGAAGTTTATTAGGAGGACCAGCAGCTCTTAGCCCATTAACCCCAAGGTAAGTCAAACAAGATACTTTCAAATGTGCTATAGTACTAAATGATCTTATAATAACTCATATTGTTTGTAATGCAGATTATTACAATGGCAACTTCTAAATCAGTATGGGAACAGGGGCATTGTGTTTTCAGAAAATGAAGTAAAAAACAGCACATGATGATGTTGACAGGCGCGGTGGCTCACGCCTGTAATCCCAGCACTTTGGGAGGCCAAGGCAGGCAGATCACCTGAGGTCAGGAGTTCGAGACCAGCCTGGCCAACATGGTGAAACCCTGTCTCTACTAAAAATATAAAAATTAGCTGGGCGTGGTGGTGGGCGCCTGTAATCCCAGCTACTCGGGAGGCTGAGACAGGAGAATTGCTTGAACCCAGGAGGCGGAGGTTGCAGTGAGCCGAGATGGAGCCACTACACTCCAGCCTGGGTAACAGAGCAAGACTCTGACTCAAAAAAAATTGATACTAAGTATTGGATTGGCCGGGCGCGGTGGCTCACACCTGTAATCCCAGCACTTTGGGAGACCGAGGTGGGCGGATCACGAGGTCAGGAGATCAAGACCATCCTGGCCAACATGGCGAAACCCCATCTCTACTAAAAATACAAAAAATTAGTTGGGCATGGTGGCATGCTTCTATAGATCCAGCTACTCGGGAGGCTGAGGCAAGAGAATCACTTGTACCCAGGAGGCAGAGGTTGCAGTGAGCTGAGATGGCGCCACTGACTCCAGCCTAGGAGACAGGACAAGACTCCATCTCAAAAAAAAAAATTGGAGAAAAATGTAAAACTCTTAAATTAGGTAGTAAACACATTAAGAAATACTATCTATGGCTGTGCATTATTGGATAGCAGTGAGCCTCATGAAATGTTACAATCAGAGCACCATTGGTTGCTATTAAAATGTTCTTTTCCAAAACATGGTGGAAATTTGACACCTACCGTTTTTTGTTTGAGACAGCATCTCACTCTGTCACCCAGGTTAGAGTGCAATGGCACAATCATAGCTCACTGCAGCCTCAAATTCCTGGGCTCAAGCGATCCTCCCGCCTCAGACTCCTGAGTAGCTAGGACTGCAGGCACATGCCAACACACCTGGCTAATTTTTTAAGTTTTTTTGTAGAGATGGGGTCTTGCTGTGTTGCTCAAGCTGATCTGGAACTCCTGACCTCTAGTGATCCTCCTGCCATGGCCTCCCAAAGTGCTAGGATTACCGTGAGCCACTGAACCTAGCTGTCACACCTATTAATATAAAATATTTTATCAAAATTAATAGTAGTATATGTATGTATAAATACAGGAACTCAGCCCAGAGGATACATATCCAAAAGTATCAAAATGAAAAATGATGTGCTAGAACGGGTTGGGCATGGTGGCTCATGCCTGTAATCCCAGCACTTTGGGAGGCTGAGGTGAGCAGATCACCTGAGACCAGGAGCTCAAGACCAGTCTGGCCCACATGGTAAAACCCTATCTCTACTAAAATTACAAAAATTAGCCAGGTATGGTGACAGATACGTGTAATCCCAGGTAGTTGGGAGGCTGAGGCACAAGAATCGTTTGAACCCAGCAGATGGAGGTTACAGTGAGCTGAGATCATGCCACTGCACTCCAGCCTGGGCAACAGAGCAAGACTCTGTCTCAAAAAAAAAAAAAAAATATATATATATATATATATATACACTAGAAGAAATTCTATGAATCGGGTCCTGAGGCCAGGGAACTACTAAAATAGTGTGACCATGAGATTACCACTCTGGAGAGTTATAGTTATCTAATGGTCTCTAGAGACATTTTCTCTAGTTGTGTCTAAATCCCATAAATTCCAAGAATTTGAAGTAATCTGATCATTTGGATCTTAGATTTTTTTTTTTTTTTTTTTTTTGATGAGGGGGTTTTTTTCTCTGTCGCCCAGGCTGGAGTGCTGTGGCCGGATCTCAGCTCACTGCAAGCTCCGCCTCCCGGGTTCCCGCCATTCTCCTGCCTCAGCCTCCCGAGTAGCTGGGACTGCAGGCGCCCGCCACCTCGCCCGGCTAGTTTTTTGTATTTTTAGTAGAGACGGGGTTTCACCGTGTTAGCCAGGATGGTCTCGATCTCCTGACCTCGTGATCCGCCCGTCTCGGCCTCCCAAAGTGCTGGGATTACAGGCTTGAGCCACCGCGCCCGGCCGGCTGGATCTTAGATTTATAAAGCTACTCTTCTTTATTTCTAATAAATCTCCTGAGATCAGTAATTGTTGCTCACTGTAGTTCCTTGTTTGATAGCTTTTTTTAGTTTTAGTTATGGTGGGTGGAATAGTCTATATTCACAGCTTATTTTTAATCTGCCCCTCAGATCCTCACTGTCCCTAAGACTGATTTGCCATTCTCTTCCTTTTAGACCTTCTAATTTAAGTATACTGCTGCTTTATATATGCCTTGATGACTTTTTGACACCTTGATTTCAACCTCTTCTCAGTTTTGGGATTTTGCCATTAGAAACCCCAAGTCCTGGAGATGGATCCTATTTACAAAACTACACTAATACACCTTCTGTAATTGACGTGCCATCCACCGGAGCCCCTTCAAAAAAGGTATTTTCCATGTAAAATGCAGTTTGGGTATTGATTAAAGCAACTTGTTTATTTTAATATTTTAAAGGTAATTTCAGGGAAAATCTAACTTTATATAATTGCTTTTGCCTTAGATTTGTTGATCTAAATATAAAAGAATGTCATTGTTGTAGCCTCTTGGTTATAGTAGGAGGCAGACTTCTTACTCTTTTGGCCAAGTAAGACTGTATCTCACAATTTTAGTTTATTTCAGCATATAGTTAAATAAACATATTCATATTTTTACTTTTTAATTTCCTTTTTAAAAAAACAAAATTAAGATTGTTTATATTACTTGAATATAAATAACAGAAATTGTGTCTGCCATAGTTTTTATTTGTCCCCACCACTGTGTATATATGTTTTTTTAATAACACTAATAATTATATGAAAACAAATTGCTCAGGTAAAGCCAGATATTTGATAGTAAGATTTTTGTGGTAGATCATGGATGTATAGTTTTAAAATGAAAATGAAAAATATTTGGTAGTATACTTATAGTAAATATTGCAGCAAACATCATGAGGCCTTTTTTTTTTTTTTTTTTTTGAGACAGGGTCTCACTCTGCTGCCCAGGCTGGAGTGCAGTGGTGCGACCATGACTCACTGTAACCTCAACCTCCCAGGCTCAAATGATCCTTCCACCTTAGCCTCCCAAGTACCTAGGACTATAGGTGTGCACCACCACACCCAGCTAATTTGTTTAACTTTTATTTTTGGAGAGACAGAATCTCACTGTGTTGCCAGGGATAGTCTCAAACTCCTGAGCTCAAGCAGTCCTTCTGCCTTGACCTTTCAGAGTGCTGGGATTATAAACATGAGTCACTGCCCAGCTGAGGCTCTTGTTTTATAATGTTCCCTTATATAGGTATATGGAAATAGAGGCCGAAGTACCATTTTTTAAAAGCGTATCTGTGGCATAAGGTAACTTCTGTGAGATTTAAATTAGGCTCTCTATATAAAATACCTATTGCCATGCTTCACAGATATTCAAGAAATGGAAGCTACAAGTCATACTAATATGTGAATAACAGTTATAGCCTCTTTACCTTAATAGAAACATGTTTCTTCTTATAGTTGTTTTTTACTATTTTACTCCTGAACATCCTTAGAATCTGCAAAAGATTTTTCTATAATAACTCCTTAGTGAGTGATAATAGGAACTCCAAGAATACTTAAAAGGGACTGCAAAATAGTTTGTGTATGTATTGTTTTAAACATTACAGTTATGAAGAAGGCAAAGAAAAATGGTAGTTAGCATGCCAGGTGAAGTAGGCCAAGACTAGAAGAGCCATAATAACCATAATAACCAAAGCAAGTTAAGGCAGTAGGTAGGCACATGATTTTAGTGCCCAAATAAGATTGCTGTCTCATCCTCTTCTGCCTCTGTTCTCCTCTTACCTTATTATAAGACATTCCCAGAAAAGTCACGCATGTAGGTCTGCATACGGTGTCAACTGCAAATATCAAACCAGGTAGTGAGTGCAGTGTACATAGTTCTTTGATAAATAAGGAAGGACAAGAATTGACTTAAGTTTTGTCCCTTGGATGAATGTAGTGATTCCAATTTGGAAAAGGTGGAGAAAGGCTTATGAAATTTTATTTTGAAGTGGTGGTACATTAGATGAAAATATTCAGTAGAAAGTTAGTCATAAAGAAAAAATGTGAGCTGCTGATAGAAATGATAATTGAAGCTATTAAAATGACCAGGCTCTCCTAGGGAAAGAAAGAGTAGCTAAAGAGAACAGCGTAAACCTAATTTAAAAATAGTAGAAGGATAAAGGGCCAGCAAATGAAGTGGCAGGACAAATAATGTAATGTTTTGGAAGTAATGCCAAGTTTCAAAAAGTAGGGCATGATCAGTGATGTTGAATGCGGGAAAGGCTAAAATAAGGTTTTCATATCTGATGAGACAGTGATTATTAGTGATTATTTATAATATGCAGTTTGAGGATTGTGTACAGGATATCAGGGTAACAGTAAGTTTTGAAGAAAATTCTCTGGTAGCCAAAGGAGAGAAGCAGTGCACTGATATAATAGTCATAGATCATTTAAAGAAGCTAGACAGTGGAAATGAATAGAAATAAGGGAATAAATTAGAGAAGACCAAAGAGCCAAGCAAAGATTTTTTTTCTCCAAGGGAACAGAGACCAATTAATGAAAGATTAGAAAAACTAAGCAATATTAAGTCTAAAGAATAATATCCTTAGATTTTGGAAAGTAATCGGATGGTTGTTTTTTAAAATCTACTCCTCTGAACTCCTCTAGAACTGCTACCAAGTGCCAAAGGAGTATAAAAGATTATTGTATCATTATTTTTTCTGTGTATAATGAGATAAATCATAAATCTTGAGAATTAGCTCTCTTAAAATTTTTTAGTACTTAACCCCAAATAGAGAAGGTATGTAATAAATGGAGGATGGTCACAATGAGATGAAAAAAATAGCTTCTGGGGATTTTTAGCCTTTGAAACTAAAAGCAAAAGATAAAAAGATATTATAGAGGTAAAAATACTCTGAGGTTAAAATAAGGAAATAGACTAATGTTCATACTAATGTAACAATAATCACCAATAATGATATAAATAGTTTATCTTTAAGGTGACAGTATATTATGGCTGCGTGTATTGAGAAAATGTAGATGGGAGCGTTGTGGTGTCTTATCATTTACAGTGCAGCCCATAATTCACAAACCTTAGACTTTTTGTGTTTTACAGTCTGTTGCCAGAATCGGCCAAACTGGAACAAAGTCTGTCTTCTCACAGAGTGGAAATAGCCGAGAGGTAACTCCAATTCTTGCACAAACACAAAGTTCTGGTCCACAAACAAGGTATTTATCACTGTAATTATTCAACTTTTCTTGCCATAAAACTTGATTCTTTATATTTCTTCAATTTAGGCAGATAGTGACTCTCATGGATTCTAGAATAACTACTGTAAATTTTGAATATGTAAAATTTGAAACCTCTCACTTACAACACTAGTGTAATTTTGAGTTGAGTTTTGTAATGCACAGAAGACAATGCTTAACTAAAGCAGCGTTTTAGTCTACTCTGATTGCCTCATGGATTTGTAATTTTCTTTCTTTTTTTTTTTTTTTTTTTTTTGAGACGGAGTCTCGCTCTGTCGCCCAGGCTGGAGTGCAGTGGCCGGACCTCAGCTCACTGCAAAGTCCGCCTCCCGGGTTCCCGCCATTCTCCTGCCTCAGCCTCCTGAGTAGCTGGGACTACAGGCGCCCGCCACCTCGCCCGGCTAGTTTTTTGTATTTTTTAGTAGAGACGGGGTTTCACCGTGTTAGCCAGGATGGTCTCGATCTCCTGACCTCGTGATCCACCCGTCTCGGCCTCCCAAAGTGCTGGGATTACAGGCTTGAGCCACCGCGCCCGGCCTGTAATTTTCTTATGCATATGACCCTCTCTATAGTTTAGGTACAGAGAGGTTTCATACTCCCGTTCCCACATTACGCATGTCTATAAACAGATTATAAAAATAACAGACAAATAAACCTTTAAATAATAAATCCGTTTCCACACAGAAATGGTGTGAGATAGGATTTTCTTTTCCTTATTCAAGGACTCAGTAGATTATAGCTAACATTTTAAAAGAAAGATACAATTTTCTTTCTCCTTTCTAAAATTGTGAATATGTACCTAAATTTTAAAACAGACACAGGTTTGCATATGCCTCCTTGACTATCTAAAAGACCCCTATGTTCCTGTAATGCTCCCAGAGTGGTAAGTCTAATTCCCTTGATGCAGTGATTGCCTGAGACTCTGTCGTGAGAAGGAACTTGAAGCCTCCTGCAAAACATTATATGTAAAAATAATTTCTGATTTGTACATTTCACGTAGAGTCAAACAAATAGACTAACACTAATAAACATCAGCTATTTATTTATTTATTTATTTATTTATTTTCGGAGATGGAGTTTCACTCTTGTTGCCCAGGCTGGAGTGCAATGGTGTGATCTTGGCCCACCACAACCTCCGCCTCCCGGGTTCAAGCGATTCTCCTGCCTCAGCCTCCTGAGTAGCTGGGATTACAAGCATGCGTCACCACACCCGGCTAATTTTGTATTTTTAGTAAAGACAGGGTTTCTCCATGTTGGTCAGGCTGGTCTCAAACTCCCAACTCAGGTGATCCCCCCGCCTCAGCCTCCCAAAGTGCTGGGATTACAGACATGAGCCACCACGCCTGACCAACATCCACTCTTAATAATTTTGTATTCTTTGTATTGTTGATTCCATTTTATCTCCTTAATTGCCTATATTAGTTTTCTAGGGCTGCCATAATAAAGTACCACAACTTAGTGTCTTAAAACAACAGATACTTATTATCTTACAGTTGTAAAGCCATAAGTCTAAAGTCAAGGTGTTGGCAGAGTTGTACCCCTTCCAAAATCTCTAGACAAGGATTTTCCTTGCCTCGTCCAGCTTCTGATAACCCCAGGTGTTCTTTAGTATGTGACAGTATAACTCAGTATCTACCTCTGTCTTCACATGGTCATCTTACATGTGTGTTTCTCTATGTAAATTTCCCTCTTCTTGTAAAGACAACAGTTATATTGGATTAGGGTCAACCCAGATATCCACAGCTTAACTCAATGACATCTGCAAAAACCAGATTTCCAAATAAAATCACATTGACATGTACTGGGGCTTAGGGCTTCAACATATCTTTTGGGGAGGTACAATTCAATATTGCCCTTATTAGCAATTGCTCTTTATTTTGCCATTTTAGAGGTTGTTTGGAGTTTGTAGTATACATTTTAACTTATCAAGGTTTGCCTTCAAGTAATAGACCATTTCATGTATAGTATAGAATCTTAAAATAGTATTCTTTCATGCTCCTCTCTTAGTCTTTATGAGAGGGATAGTTGTAATATATTTAATTTCTGTGTATGTTATAAACCCCCAGTGCCTTATTGTGGTTGTGGTTTCTGCCTTAAACAGTCAGTTATCTTTTATAGAGTTTTTTTTTGTTTTGTTTTTGTTTTTTAGACGGAGTTTCGCTCTGTCACCCAGGCCGTAGCACAATGGTGCAATCTTGGCTCACTGCAACCTCCACCCCCCCGGTTCAAGCAACTCTACTGCCTCAGCCTCCCATGTAGCTGGGATTACAGGCATGTGCCACCATGCCCAGCTAATTTTGTATTTTTAGTAGAGACAAGGTTTCACCATATTGGCCAGGCTGGCCTCGAACTCCTGACCTCAAGTGATCCACCCGCCTCGGCCTCCCAAAGTACTGAGATTACAGGTGTGAGCCACCACGCCCGGCTGAAATTTTTTTAAATGAGAAAAAGAAGTCTATTTTATATTTACAAACATAACTAATATTTCTGGTGCCCTTTACTTCTATAGATCCAGATTTCGATCTGAAACCATTTTCCTTCATGTTGAAGGACTTCTTTTTAACATTTCTTTTTTTTTTTTTTTTTTTTTTTAAGATGGAGTCTCACTCTGTCACCAGGCTGGAGTGCAGTGGCGCAGTCTCAGCTCACTGCAACTTCTGCCTCCCGGATTAAAGCAATTCTCCTGCCTCAGCCTCCCAAGTAGCTGGGACTACAGGTGCATGCCATCATGCCCAGCTAATTTTTGTATTTTTAGTAGAGACAAGGTTTCACCATGTTGGCCAGGATGGTCCCGATCTCTTGACCTCATGATCCTCCTGCCTTGGCCTCCCCAAGTGCTGGAATTTACAGTCATGAGCCATTGCACCTGGCCTTTTTACCATTTCTTATAGTACGAGTCAGCCAGTAATGAATTTCTTCAGCTTTTGTGGATAAGAAAAAAAGTTCTGATTTCATCTTTGTTTTTGAACAATATTTTTACCAGGTAAGAATTACTTTTTTTTTTTGAAACAGAGTCTTGCTTGTTGCCTCGGCTGGAGTTCTGTGGCGCAATCTTGGCTCACTGCAACCTCTGCTCACCGAGTTCAAGCGATTCTCCTGCCATGGCCTCCCGAATAGCTGGGATTACAGGCATGCACTATCATGCTCAGCTAATTTTTGTATTTTTAGTAGAGATCAGGTTTCACCATGTTGGCCAGGCTAGTCTTGAATTCCTGACCTCAGGTGATCCGCCCATCTCAGCCTCCCAAAGTGCTGAAATTACAGGCGTCAGCTGCCACACCTGGCCAAGAATTTCTAATTGATGATTTTTTTAGGGATGTTACTTTACTGGTTTTTTGGCTTATATTGTTTCTGACAAGAAATCTGCTGTCAATCTCATTTTTGTTCCTCTATATGTAGTAATAGGTCTTTTCTCTGTTTCAAGGGGTTTTTTTTTTTTTTGAGACGAAGTCTTGCTCTATCGCCCAGGCTAGAGTGCAGTGGCCAGATCTCAGCTCACTGCAAGCTCCGCCTCCCGGGTTCACGCCATTCTCCTGCCTCAGCCTCCCGAGTAGCTAGGACCACAGGTGCCCGCCACCTCGCCCGGCTAGCTTTTTGTATTTTTTTTTTTAGTAGAGACGGGGTTTCACCGTGTTAGCCAGGATGGTCTCGATCTCCTGACCTCGTGATCCACCCGTCTCGGCCTCCCAAAGTGCTGGAATAACAGGCTTGAGCCACCGCGCCTGGCCTCAAGTTTTTGTTTTTAATCGCTGATTTTAAGCAATTTGATTATGATGTGCTCTAGTGTAGTTTTCTTGTTTCTCGGCCTTTGGATTCATTGAGCTTCTTAGATCTGTGGGTTTATAGTTTTCATAACAGTTGGCTAAATTGGGGGCATTATTTCTTCAAATATTATGTCCATGTCTTATCTCTCCCTCTGGGACTCCAAGTACTTGTATATTAGATTGCTTGAAGTTGTCCCACAGCTCACTAATACTCTCTTCATTTTTGTTTCCAGTCTTTCTCCTCTCCGTGTTTCATTTTGGATAGTGTTTATTGCTGTGTCTTCAAATTAATCTTTCTTCAGCAGTGTCAGACCTGTTGTTAACCACATCCAATGTTGTTGGGTTTTTTGGTTTTGTTTTTGTTTCAGACATTCTTCTTTCATCTCTAGATTGATTTGGTTTTCTTTTTTCTTTGAGAAGAAGTCTTGCTCTGTTGCCCAGGCTGGAGTGCAATGGCATACATAGTCTGGCTCACTGCACCCTCTGCCTCCCGGATTCAAGCGATTCTCCTGCCTCAGCCTGCTGAGTAGCTGGGATTACAGGCATGTGCCACCATGCCCTGCTAATTTTTGTATTTTTAGTAGAGACGAGGTTTCACCATGTTGGTCAGGCTGATCTCAAACTCCTGACATCGTGATACACCCACCTTAGCCTCCCAAAGTGCTGGGATTATAGGTGTGAGCCACCGCGCCCAGCCTTTTTTTTTTTTTTTTTTTTGAGACAGGGTCTCACTGTCACCCAGGCTGGAGTGCAGTGACACTACTATGGCTCACTGTAGCCTCAAACTCCTTGGCTCAAGTGATTCTCTTGCGTTAGCCTCCTGAGTAGCTGGGACTACAGGCACATGCCACCACATGTGGCTAATTATTTTTATTTTTACTTTTTTGTAGAGACAAAGATAAGCTCTCTATGAGACAAGGTCTTGCTATGCTGTCCAGGCTGATCTTGACCTCCTGGCCTGAAACAGTCCTGGCTTGGCCTCCCAAAGTGCTGGGCTGACAGGCATGAGCCACCTCATCCAGCCTCCTCTATGTTTTTGAACGTATAGGATGTATTTGTATTTTTTTAATGTTTTTGTCTACTAATTCTGTTACTTTGTTATTTCTTTTTTTTTTTTTTTTTTTTTTTTTTTTTTTTTTTTTTTTTTTTTTTTGAGACGGAGTCTCACTGTGTCTCCCAGGCTGGAGTGCAGTGGCGCGATCTCGGCTCACTGCAAGCTCCGCCCCCCGGGTTCACGCCATTCTCCCGCCTCAGCCTCCCAAGTAGCTGGGACTACAGGCGCCCGCTACCACGCCCGGCTAGTTTTTTGTATTTTTAGTAGAGACGGGGTTTCACCATGTTAGCCAGGATAGTCTCGATCTCCTGACCTTGTGATCCACCCGCCTCGGCCTCCCAAAGTGCTGGGATTACAGGCTTGAGCCACCGCGCCCGGCCTACTTTGTTATTTCTAAGTGTTTCTTACATTACTTTTCCTCTTCATTGTAGATTTTATTTTCCTGCTACTTTGTATGCCTACTATTTTTTAATTGGATGTCAGTTATTATAAATTTTACTTTTTTTCTTTGAGACGGGGTCTTTTACTCTGACGCCCAGGCTAGTGTACAGTGGTGTGATCATAGCTTAGTGCAGCCTCAAACCCCTGGGCCCAAGAGGTCCTCCCACTTCTGCTTTCCGAGTAGCTGGTACTATAGGCACATGCCACATGTGGCTAATTTTTTTTTAGTTTTAGTTTTGCAGAGGTGGGATTTTGCTGTGTTGCTCAGGCTGTTCTCAAACTCCTGGCCTCAAGCATTCCTCCCACCTCAGCCACCCGAGTTGTTGGGATTACAGGTGTGAGCCACCGTGCCTGGCTATAAATTTTACATTGTTGATTACTGGATATTTTTGCATTCCTTTAGGTATTTTAAAGTTTTACTCTGAGATGCAGTAAAGTTGCTTGGAAACAGCTTGATCCCTTCAGGTCTTACCTTTTAAACTTTGTTCAGACAAAAGTAGCCTTAGTCTGGACTAACCTTGTCCAACCATTGAGGAAGTGCCTTTTGAGTACTCTCCTCAAAAACCTGTTTAGTATGAGTTTCTTCACTCTGCCTATTGAAAGTATGAGCTATTCTCAGCTTGGAGTGAGATCCAGTAATTATTCTGTCTACTTCTTTTCAGTAATACTTCCCCCAGCTTTGGGTAGTTTCTTCACTATAGTACTATAATATAATTCTGATGCTAACTACCCAGACTTAGCACAAACACCACAGGTTAAGATCACTGACCCCAACAAGAACTGTCTGAACTGCCCAGTTGCAGGTTCTGGGTTCCCCAGGCCGCCCACATTTCTGACCAACTGGTTACAAATTTAAGAATTCCTACTACCCTCTTACATTCAGTAATTTGCTAGAGCACCTCACAGAGTCCAGGAAAGTGCTATACGTAGGATTACAGTTTTATTATAGATGACACAATTAGGAGATCCATAGGATTAGATATGGGAGGGTCTTGATACAGAGCTTTCATGTCTTCTTTGTGGACTTCCCCTCCCAGTACATCAGTATGTTTACAAACCAAGAATTTTAGCCAAGTTTTGGTGTTCAAAATTTGTATTAGGGTTTTTACATTATGTAGGCATGATTGATGGAATCATTGGCCACATGATTGAACTCAATTTCCTTCCCGGACGAGGTCAGGCTGGTGTTGCTGGCTCAAAGCCCCAGCCCTCTAATCACATAGTTGACTTTTTCTTTTTAGAGACAGAGTTTCACTCTTGTCGCCCAGGCTGGAATGCAGAGGCACGATCTTGGCTCACTGCAACCTCCACCTCCCGGTTTCAAGTGATTCTCCTGCCTCAGCCTCCTGAGTGACTGGGATTACAGGCCCCCGCCATCATGCCCAGCTAATTTTTGTATTTTTGGTAGAGACGGGGTTTCACCATGTTGGCCAGGATGATTTCGATCTCTTGACCTCATGATCCGCCTGCCTCGGCCTGCCAAAATGCTGGGATTACATGCGGGAGCCACCGTGCCGGCCACATGACTGACCTTTACAGCATGGCCAGCCCCCGTCCAGAAACTACCTGGGAGTTACTTCATTAGCATAAATTCAGGCAGGGTCCCAGGAGCTCGCAATGAATAACAAAGACTTCCCTGTCACTTGAGGAATTCCAAGAACTTAGTAGATCTCAGGAGCCTGGGGCGTGGACCAGACAGATTCTTTATTATATAACACTCAAACACCTACACTGAGCAGTTTCAACTGAAGAGTCCAGGGAAGCCCTCTGCAGATCTTTGTAGGTCCCCTCTTTGTAGCTCGTTCTTCTCTCTGGTGCTCTGCCTTCAAATTCTGGCTGCTTTGACTTTTCTCAAATCCTCAACATTTTCTTTTCAACACAGTGGGACCACTGAGCTCTATTTGCATTCTTTTTTCCTGCACGGTGGCCCTAGAGCTGTCCTCAGAAATGTTTTGCCTATTGTCCAGTGTCTGAAAACCATTGTTCCATATATTTGGTTCAGTTTGTAGTTATCTGAAATGGGAGAATAAATGTATTCCATATTACTCTGTCATGACTGGCAGAAATCTGTTCTTTCTATTTAGAAAGTTCTTTTAGAGATTGTTAGAATGGCATAGTACTTTTAGCTAAGTCATCCAAAAAAGGTTGTGTGTCATTTGCTCCACCTAAAGTGAAGTCTGATTTTGAACTTTGGAAGCCTTTCATTATCAAACTCCTAGCTTATCAGATGCAGATTAAAAGGATTCATGTGTGTGTGTGAGACATAGACACACATGCATATATAGAGGTATGTATACATATTACATATGTACATATCGTAAAAGATGAAAATATATATCTCTTTTTATTTTCTGAAATTCTTTGACCCAGACTCAGGTAGCTAGTAGGATTTCCCATAAATTATAAAGTTTAGATACTTTAGTCCATAAGTTTACCCACAGTCAATTCTCGATTGTTTCAGATTTTAGGTTTGCTTGCTCCTAGGATTGAAATTCTCATATCTCAGGGTTTGCCTTTAAAGTGAAAATGTACAGAGGCTCCTTTTGCTTTAGACAGAATAAACCTTTGATGTAGTTGTTTGAATTTACAGGGAGATGACTTCTGAAATATCATTTTTTCTAGTGGTATTTGTTGACAGATACCCCACAATTAGACTGTTTGCCCAACTGTCTTTTCTTTTTTCTCTAATTTGTTGTAGTTGCAAATGAAGGGTAAAAATAATTGAGTTATAGATGTGCTTATCATTTATTGATCCAGAATTTTATGAGGATTATTTTTAGTTCAAATTAACAATTTCAGAGAGAGTGAAGATCTGTGCTGTAATCTTTACTATTTTGTAGTAACGAGTCATTTTATTTTTATTTATTTTTTATATGAAGGAAAGTTTATTAAGGAGTACTGACTTATGATCATAAGCTGAAGTCCCACAAGAGGCCGTCTGCAAGCTGAGAAGCAGGAAAGCCAGTCTGAGTTCCTCATTTTTAAATACTGTGTTTTCATAGAGAAACCACGAAAAGAACTGATCAAATTCATCAACTTTAGAGTACTTACATAATTAATGTGTATTTTTTAAATATACCTGAATTGAAACAACGGTTAATGGTCATAAATCAAGTAAAATATTAATGTCTTCCTTTATAATTTTTTTTTAGTACAACACCTCAGGTATTGAGCCCCACAATTGCATCTCCCCCAAACGCACTGCCTCGAAGAAGTTCACGACTCTTTACTAGTGACAGCTCCACAACCAAGGTAATTTAAAGATTTCTGTATGTCACGTTTACTTAATGCTTCCCCTGCTGAAATTTCTGTTCATTGATGACTCCATTCCTAAAAAGTTAATAAAGAGACTATTTCAAGTTTAAGAATGTTTTAAGTTAGAGGGACATCTATAATTTTTGTGAAGTTAATTAGTCCTTTGGTAAATATTACATAATATTCTTTTTCAATTAAAAAATTTTTTTTCTCAAGTTAAAAATGACAGGAATAATCTTGAAATGGCAAAATTATAATAGTGGACAACAGATCAGTGGTTATTAAGAGTTAGGCCTCTAGGAAGGATGTTACTATTAAATCAGGGCACAAAAGAATTTTGTTGTGGTGGTACAACTGTGCTGTATCCTGATTGTGGTGGTTGATTACACAGATCCATTCACATGATAAAATTTTATAGAACTATGCACACAAACACACGGTTTTATGTAAAAACTGATGAAATCCATATAAGGTCTTTAGTTGATAGTATTGTACTAATTTCAGTTTCCTGGATATGATGATATACTATGGTTATGTCAGATGTTATTATTTGCGGAAGAGTGAGTCTAAAATTATTTGAAAATAAAAGTTAAAAAAAACTGGAGACCTGGCAGATGCAGTGGCTCATGCCTGTATTCTTATCACTGTGGGAGACCAAAGTGGGCCGATCAATTGAGGTTAGGACTTCGAGACCAGCCTGGTCAACATAGCAAGACCCCATCTCTAAAAGAAATAATGAGCTGGGATGGTGGTACTCTTTGATCCCAGCTGCTTGGGAGGCTGTGGTGGGAGGATCGCTTGAGTCTGGGGAAGTCAAGGCTGTGGTGAGCTCTGATTACATCATTACACTCCAGCCTGGGCAACAGAATAAGACCCTGTCTCAAAAAACAAAACAAAGGCCAGGTGTGGTGGCTTATGCCTATAATCCCAGTTACTCGGGAGGCTGAAGCAGTAAAATCACTTGAACCCGGGAGGCAGAGGTTGGGTTGCAGTGAGCCAAGAATTACATCTACTTATTTTCTTACTTTTAAATAATAAATGAGAGTTTGATATACTTTCACAAGAGGGCTACACTTAATGCTGACACACCTTAATCACTATCAGTTAATGTAATTTATGTTCAGAATTACTGTGTTTAAAATTAAATGACTTTGAAGACCTTTGTTTTTATAAACTCTTCTGAAAAAAATATAGAATTAATCAAGATTGTACATTTATTTTATATCTAATACTGGAGAAAGGGCTGAGGAGAATTCTAAAATACATGAGTATAACAAGTGTGAAATTTCCCCCCTTTTACAGGAGAATAGCAAAAAATTAAAAATGAAGTTTCCACCTAAAATCCCAAACAGAAAAACAAAAAGTAAAACTAACAAAGGAGGAATAACTCAACCTAACATAAATGATAGCCTGGAAATTACAAAATTAGACTCTTCCATCATTTCAGAAGGGAAAATATCCACAATCACACCTCAGATTCAGGCTTTTAATCTACAAAAAGCAGCAGCAGGTCTGTTTTAAATGCTTAATATTATCTTTATATTTTATTATGTACTTATTTTAAGTAAATTTCTTTATGTTCATTACAGTACCTTCATTGTTTTCTATATAGATGTTAGAATTTTTAATAGATTAGTTTGTAATTACCTTTTCTAGAGAACCAAACTGTTTTATTGCATTTTTTCCTTTGTTTACTATATTATTTTCTCCTAGAAGGTTTGATGAGCCTTCTTCGTGAAATGGGGAAAGGTTATTTAGCTTTGTGTTCATACAACTGCAAAGAAGCTATAAATATTTTGAGCCATCTACCTTCTCACCACTACAATACTGGTTGGGTACTGTGCCAGATTGGAAGGGCCTATTTTGAACTTTCAGAGTACATGCAAGTAAGTATAGAAAATGGTTATATATGCCTTTCTAGGGATAATTTCAATTTCATTAAAATAAATTCCCATGCTTGAGAAGGCTAGATCTAAAAGATCAGTATTTATTATATAATGTCTATATATTTATTTTGTCAGTATTTATAATGTATAGATACAGTTCTTTCTTGTGTTACTTGTGTTAAGGAGTAATTTAAATTCTTTGCAACTTCTCGGAATAGGTTTGTCATCTAGACATTCTTACGTAGATGTAGACTGTATCCTATTCAGTTGTATCTGAAAATACATATTTACCATGTAATAGGATTTATATTTTTTCTACAATATACAGAGTTAATTACTGGGATGAATTTTTGACATTAAATATGTTTTATAAACTTGAAGAATGCTATGAAGAAAATTGTGTTTGAGGACACAATGTCCTTATTACAAGGCTTTTACTCTTTGGATTTTAATTAAATTTGTTGCTTAAGTTATCTGTCTATACCAGAAAAGGAGAGAATGATTAACCTAAAGTCAAAGAAAATTCTAATTCCCAATTTAAATTACCCTTCAGTTATTCCCAAAGCATTTTCTCCACCCCCAACTTAAAAAAAGAAACCTTTTAGAAACCTATATATTAATAAAATATTTCTAATATGGATTAAAGTTCATATGATTCGTTTTTTGCTTAATTTGCTTTCAGTTCATTTATTCAGTATATATTTCTGTGCATATGATATCCTGGACTCTCTTCTAGACTCTGTATTACAGCTAGTCAGACAATTTCTTGCCTCTGTGGAGCTTACATTCTAGCAACAGACAAATTGTAAGCCAATAAATGTATAAGAACAAGTAGCAATAGTCATGAAGAAAAATGAAGCATGGTGAGGAAACTGGGGGACAATGAAATATGGTGTTTTTGTTTTGCTTTGTTTTTGTTTTTATGCCCTCAGAGGGAAGGTTACTCTTCCCTTCATGATCCATGCAAAGATCTAGAGGAAAGGTGTTCTTTGCCACAGAGAATACATACAGAGGATACCTATTCATATAACTTAATTTTGAATAGTACAGAAAAGAGAGTTGAAGACAGAAAGTCTTATTCATTACTAGAAAACCCTATGGTCCTTTATTGGTATGTAGCATATACACAGACAGACAAGAGCTGTGTTTGGAAAAGCCCTTTAAAAAATTATTTCTGCCGGGCGCGGTGGCTCAAGCCTGTAATCCCAGCACTTTGGGAGGCCGAGACGGGCGGATCACAAGGTCAGGAGATCGAGATCATCCTGGCTAACACGGTGAAACCCCGTCTCTACTAAAAAATACAAAAAACTAGCCGGGCGAGGTGGCGGGCGCCTGTGGTCCCAGCTACTCCGGAGGCTGAGGCAGGAGAATGGCGTAAACCCGGGAGGCGGAGCTTGCAGTGAGCTGAGATCCGGCCACTGCACTCCAGCCTGGGCGACAGAGCCAGACTCAGTCTCAAAAAAAAAAAAAAAATATTTCTAATTTATTGTTTCACAGCTACTTTAACATAAATGAATTTTATTGTTTCCCCTAGTTACAGTGGTGACCTAAATATTTAACTAAAGAAAGCCTGTGTTTCAACTTAATTTCATGAGTTTTTTCCCATTTTTCTTTTTGTCAATGCCATAATCATTTTTCAAAGGAAGCAACAGATTCTGAAAACTTTGAAACCGTATATTTGGCTGATAGGTCTTTTATCTTGTTACCATGCCTACATGAAAATCTTGGCCAGAGGTGATGGCTCAGGCCTATAATACCAGCACTTTGGGTGGCCAAGGAAGGGGGATCACTTGAGCTCAGGAATTGGAGACCAGCCTGGCCAATATAGTGAGACCCTGTCTCTACAAAAAATGAAAAAATTAGCTGGGTGTGGTAGCACTTACCTGTGGTCCCAGCTACTTGGGAGGCAGAAGTGGGAGGATCACTGGAGCCCTGCAGGTCAAGGCTGCACACTTACCTTTACAACTTTTAACAGATTGCAAGGAAGTTACAAATCATTAAGCTATTCTCAGATATCATATGGCCACTTCTTGGCATTAAGCACTCAGTTTTAAAATGCTCTTATTTTCTGTCATATTCATTTCATTAAGAACAGTCCAGATATTCCTTATTCTAAACTAAACTGTGAGAATTTATTTTCCTTTCTTTTTTTTTAGTACCTAGACCTTTTCTGGCAGCTGAGAATTTTGAACTTGGTAAATTGATAAACTAGGAAACTGATTTTATATAACCTAAATCCTCAAACTTTAGAGGGAGAGAAACACAGTTCTGGGAGCTGTGAATGTGATGAGGAAAAAAAAATGATCAGGCAGCTGAGGAGAGACCCTGAAGTCAAGAGAGTGCTGCAAAGGAAAGGGTAATTAATAGGTAGGGCCTATAATTCCTAGCAGACACAATATTGGTGTGTGTATTCAGGCCTCAATAGGATTGATAACCATAGGATTGATAGCCAGCTTAACCTGTTTTTTCCCTCTAAATTTTCTAGCACAACCTCTCAATAAAAAATAGTTCCAAAAAATCACTTGGAAATGTGGTTTTTGAGAAGGAAATGTTGACTTTTCTTTTGAATTGTAGCTTTGTATAGATTTCTCTTCTGTCTTTTTGGTAGAAACTCAAATTTCCCTTTCAAAGTTCATGTTTTTACCATGACTTGTGTACAAATAGTAGGTTGACTGTCAATGTGGTTACATCAGTATTTGACCTGCCATAGTAGATTGCTCAATTTGTCCTTGTGTTAATACTCATTCACATAAAAACCACAATACAAGGCAGCATTTAGATCCTGTGAAGATAATGACAAGGGCTTTCCCTGTGTATATATATAAATTGTATCAACTTATTTTCTCTTACTAGTTTTTTTTTTATTTCAGGCTGAAAGAATATTCTCAGAGGTTAGAAGGATTGAGAATTACAGAGTTGAAGGCATGGAAATCTACTCTACAACACTTTGGCATCTTCAAAAAGATGTTGCTCTTTCAGTTCTGTCAAAAGACTTAACAGACATGGATAAAAATTCGCCAGAGGTATGTTAACCAAAATACTTTGCTTATATAGTTACCTTTTTGATCACCCTCAACAGATAGAGATGAACCAAACAATTCAAACACCATTCAGTGTCACCCACAAGTATTTCTTTTTTTTCTCTCTATCTAGTCAGGGACTCAGAGAGGAAGAGACAGTCCTAGAATGTGCGGTGCAGATTCACAAATAGAAAAATCACAAAGCAGATGTTTCATTCAGGATTTATCAAGATTTGACTACGTTAAGTTAGCTGTTGTCACCAAGATTAGAGTTCATCGAGCAGAAGTTACATAGATTGAAAAACTTAATAATTTTAAATTAAAATAAATTAGTATTGTCATTGTAAGACATAGGTACAATTAATTTACATGCTCTAATCTTGTAAGATTGTATTTCATTGCATTTCAAAAATATTTAATAATACTTTTGTAACATATCTAAGCTTAGAATTAAATACAGTCAATTCTCATTATTTGTGGTAATTCTGTAGTCAACATGAACACCAAGTTAGTGCTACTGAACCAATGTTCCTAGGAGTGATGGAGGGTTTGAAACAGAGATAGACTGTGGATTATAATCTTGAACCCTAAAAGCAACTCATCCTGGTAGATCCTATTTTCTTTACAAAAGAGAGAATGCTGCTGGGCGTGGTGGCGGACACCTATAATCCCAGCACTTCGGGAGGCTGAGGCAAGCAGACTCTTTGAGCTCAGGAGTTCCAAGACCAGCCTGGGCAACATGGCAAAACCCTTCTCCAGAAAAAATACAAAAATTAGCCAGGTGTGGTGGCTGGCGCCTGTGGTCCCAGCTGCTCGGGAGGCTGAGACAGGAGGATCAGTTGAGCCTAGGTGGCGGAGGTTGCATTGAGCCACGATCACACCACTGCCCTTCAGCCTGGGCAACAGAACAAGACCAGATCTCAAAAAAAAAAAAAAAAAAAAAAAGAGCAAGAGAGAGAATGAGGTTCAGAGGTGACTTGCCTGAAGCCACCCTACTTAAAAGTGCCAGCATTGGGATTCAAATTCTGTCCAGCTGTCCCCAGAGCCAAAGCTTCTTGCACTACACTAAACTACCCCACAGAGTTTCTGTCCCCTGGTCATCTCTGCATGAGAGCTAAAACAAGAAGGTAGAGTCGCATTGTTCAACCTCAAATGAGAACATACCTTTTGATGACCATGAAAGCACTACGAGTATTGATTTTGGTTTTATAAATAAATTTTGGCAATCAGACAAATTCACAAATATGGAATCTGTGAATAATTAGAATTGACTATCTACTGAAGCTCTATTTTTGTCTTTCTGTTCTAAGTTGAGGCATGATTTTAGTCATAGATTTGGTTTTAGAAAAAAATAAAATTTTAATTCTGTTTGGTTTTTGTTCCCATTTTTTTAAGGCCTGGTGTGCTGCAGGGAACTGTTTCAGTCTGCAACGAGAACATGATATTGCAATTAAATTCTTCCAGAGAGCTATCCAAGTTGATCCAAATTATGCTTATGCCTATACTCTGTTAGGGCATGAGTTTGTCTTAACTGAAGAATTGGACAAAGCATTAGCTTGTTTTCGAAATGCTATCAGAGTCAATCCTAGACATTATAATGCATGGTAAGTGCTAATGAAGTGCAAAGACAAAGTCTTACTGATGGTGCTGGCACTCACTAATTTTTCTTTTTAGATAGCGCTTTATTGTCGTGAATTTGGTTACTAATACTTAGGGATGGTGCATACTGGTCAATAACTTCTCACTAAAATGTTTTCTTGTGAAATGTATGTCTTTATCAAACTCTTAAATTAACTAATGATAATAGAATACCAGATCCTTATACTCAACAGTTTCAGCCTTCTACCAAACTTTTGCAGATACTGTAGTTGTTTTTTGTTTGTTTGTTTGTTTAATTTTGTTACTTGATTTGTTACTCTTATAACACCAAAATGGTGATTGGGACAAAAAGTGCTTGGGAAATTGGAAAGGAATAGCATATTCACTTATTGGATAATAGAAAAAAACATTGAAAACATTCACTAGTTGCTGCTTTCTGACAGTGTTCCAGTTTATTGAGTTACTATTAAGAACTTAGTGTACCCTTTTATTTAGCAGTGTCTCTATTTTACTTTTTTGTGCTTGTGTATAAGTAGACACATAGGAAATTACTACCTAGGTCATATTATTATCAGCTGAATAAGATATGAAAAAGTTTGGTCCTATTTCTGCCTCAACACCATACTTACTGTTGGCATTTATTGTATTTTTCTGGACTGACTGAATAGTTTAAATATCAAGAGAAAGTATAATTCTGAAGTCATAATTTTTGGTCTTTTTTTGTCATATATGGTTATCTTTGGAGTTAATTATAGCAGTTGAGTTTTATTCGATTTGCTTCTAAATCTGAAGCATTATATTACTAAAACATTTTTTGATTTGTGAATATGTTGTTTAATGGGTTATATCTCATTTTACAGTAGTAGTTACATTGCCTGAAAGATGACCAAAAAAATAGTGCTAGCTTTTGCTGACCAATGTAACAATCAACTTGCCAATACTGCCTTCTCTTCCAATAGATACATTCTCTGTAATATTTTAAGAACTCAGTTCTTAATAAGACTTGTGTTGTTTTTTATTTTTTCCCATGTCTGGTTGATCCTTGTGTTGTTTTTTTAAATGTGTATGGTCTGTTCAGCTGTTTTGCAGTAGTCACATTCTTTAAAAACTTAATCATATCAAAAATTGTGTTTAAAGGAGGATTATTCAGATTCGCAAGCTTTTACTGGGAGGAGTTTAAATGCTGACATGTTTAGGTAACTCTAAATACTGAGCAACTTTATTCTAACTACAAAATAGCCTTTCTTTTGTTTTCACTTTCACTATCATTAGCATAGTGTTTAATACCTTTTCTTCATCTATAACACAATTATAATGATATATAAAGCCACTCAAATAAAGCAGATATGTTGTGCTTTTTTCTTATTCATTTGGTGCTTATTCCCCTTCATCATCATCATCATCATCATCTAGTTATGGCCGTGAGAAGTCTCTGTAACATAAACCATCCACGCTATGTTCATTTGACATTTTGAAAATTCAGGAGAAATACCTGCATATTAACCTAATACACTATTACATAGCCTTTAAAAATTGTAATTTCGAGGTCTATAAGTATAGGAGCATGCTTTTGATAACAGTAAGTGGGGGAGAAGGAAGCCAAACATGACACTATGTATGCTGTAATTATAATAATATAAAACAGAATGTGGAAATAGCATTGTTAGGAGTTCAGCCTTTAGAATCATTAAGGAAGAACCTGGTTAGAATCTTTATTAGCTGGCTCAAGCCTGTAATCCCAGCACTTTGGGAGGCCGAGACGGGCGGATCACGAGGTCAGGAGATCGAGACCATCCTGGCTAACACGGTGAAACCCCGTCTCTACTAAAAATACAAGAAAATTAGCCGGGCGAGGTGGTGGGCGCCTGTAGTCCCAGCTACTTGGGAGGCTGAGGCAGGAGAATGGCGTGAACCCGGGGGGGCGGAGCTTGCAGTGAGCCGAGATCGCGCCACTGCACTCCAGCCTGGGGCACAGAGCAAGACTCCGTCTCAAAAAAAAAAAAAAAAAAAAGAATCTTTATTAGCTGTATAACTTTAAGGAAGTTATTTAACTTCTCTAAGTTTCAGTTTCCTTATTCGAAATAAGGATGATAATGGTACCTATGATTCCTCCAGGGATTAAATGAGATAATTTAGTAATGGTCTTGTCACACATGTAATAACTACTCAGTAAAAATTAGCTGTTAAATCTAGAATATGGCAGGTATGGTGGCTCATACCTGTAAGCCCAGCACTTTGGGAAGCTGAAGCGGGAAGATTACTTGAGACCAGGAGTTCGAGACCAGCCTGGTCAACATAGCAAGACCCCTTCCCTAATAACAACAACAACAACAACAAAATTAAGACTGGGCGTGGTGGCTCATGCTTTTAATCCCAGCACTTTGGGAGGCCGAGTCGGGTGAATCATGAGTTCAAGAGATCAAGACCATCCTGGCCAACATGGTGAAACCCCGCCTCTACTAAAAATACAAAAATTAGCTGGGTGTGATGGTACATGCCTGTAGTCCCAGCTGCTCAGGAGGCTGAGGCAAGAGAACTGCTTGAACCTGGGAGGTAGAGGTTGCAGTGAGCCGAGATTGTGCCACTGCACTCCAGTATGGTGACAGAGTAAGACTCCATCTCAAAAAAAAAAAAAAAACAGTCAGACATGGTGGTGTATGCCTGTAGTCCTAACTACTCAGGAGGCTGAGATGGGAGGATTGCATGAGCCTAAGAGTTCAAGGTTACCTACAGTGAGCTATGATCACGCCATTGCACTCCAGCCTGGGCGACAGAGCAAGATGCTGAATTAAAAACAAAAAAAAACTGTATGGGTTTAGGGGTGTGGTTTCTTTTTTCCTTATTATCATAGTTTGATTTGATTTGATTTGATTGTTTTTGCTTGTAAAAGTGACTCTTTAAACTGTTTTAATGGTCTGGGCATGGTGGTTCATGCCTGTAATCCTAGCGTTTGGGAGGTCAATGTGAGAGGGCTGTTTGAGGCTGACTTTGAAACCAGCCTGGTCAACATAGTGAGACCTTGTCTCCACAAAAAATTAAAAATATGTTAATATAAGAAGGCTGGGGGCGGTAACTCACACCTGTAATCCCAGCACTTTGGTAGGCTGGGACAAGTAGATCACTTAAGGCCAGGAGTTTAAGACCAGTCTGGCCAACATGGTGAAACCTGGTGTCTACTAAAAATACAAGAAAATTAGCTGGGCAGGGTGACACATGCCTGTAATCCCAGCTACTTGGGAGGCTGAGGCACGAAAATCACTTGAACCCAGGAGGCAGAGGTTGCAGTGAACTGAGATTGCACCACTGCCCTCCAACCTGGGTGACAAAGCAAGACTGTCTCAAAAAAGAAAAAATATAGGCCAGGCATGGTGGCTCACACCTGTAATCCCAACAGTTTGGGAGGCCGAGGCCGAGGTGGGCGGATCACCTGAGGTCAGGAGTTCGAGACCAGCCTGACAAACATGGAGAAACCCTGTCTTTACTAAAAATACAAAATTAGCTGGGTGTGGTGGCGCATGCCTGTAATCCCAGCTACTCGGAAAGCTGAGGCAGGAGAAATGCTTGAACCTGGGAGGCGGAGGTTGTATTGAACCGAGATCCGCGTCATTGTACTCCAGCCTGGGCAACAAGAGCAAAACTCCATCTGAAAAAAATAAAAATTTAAAAAAAAAACAGCTTGTCGCCGTGGCTCACGCTTATAATCCCAGAACTTTGAGAGGCCAAGGCCGGCGCATCACCTAAGGTCAGGAGTTCAAGACCAGCCTGACCAGCATGGAGAAACCCCGTCTCTGCTAAAAATACAAAATTAGCCGGGCGTGGTGGTGCATGCCTGTAATCCCAGCCACTCGGGAGGCTGAGGCAGGAGAATCGCTTGAACCTGTGAGTGGAGGTTGTGGTGAGCCGAGATTGCGCCATTATGCTCCAGCCTGGGCAACAAGAGCGAAACTCTGTCTCAAAATATATATATATAACAATATTATATGTGTGTGTGTGTGTTTGGGGGGATGTGTGTGTATGTATATATATATGCGTGCCTGGGCAACATGGCAAAACCCCATCTCTACAAAAAATTAAAAAATTAGCTGTGCCTGATGGCGTGCACCTGTAGTTGCAGCTACTCAGGATGCTGAGGTGGGAGGATTGATCACTTAAGCCTGGGAGGTCGAGGCTGCAGTGAGCTGTTATTGAGCCACTGCACTCCAGCCTGGGCAACAGAGTGAGATGCTGTCTTTAAAATATAATAATAATAAACTGCTTTAATGGCTAGGCATTGTGGTTCATGCCTGTAGTCTCAGCTACTCTGGAGGCTGAGGCTGGAGGATTCCGAGCTATAATTGGCCCACTTCACTCCAGCCTGGGTGACAGAGTGAGACCCCAATTCAAAAAAAATTTTTTTTTAATTAAAAATAAGTAAATAAAATGCTTTAATGATTTTTATCATAACTGATATTTTTTGCCTCCTCTCTAAGACCACCAGTATTGTTCCACTGGTTTATTAAAATGCCAGATTCTATACTTGTTCTTTTACTAATTGAACTAAATTAGCAACCTAAACTTTATATTTTTAAAAATTATACTTTGTTTTATACTTTCAGGTATGGTTTAGGAATGATTTATTACAAGCAAGAAAAATTCAGCCTTGCAGAAATGCATTTCCAAAAAGCACTTGATATCAACCCTCAAAGTTCAGTTTTACTTTGCCACATTGGAGTAGTAAGTAGCTTTCTAAACATTAATACTCTTATTAATCTCCCTTTTGAAATATGTTTGTTATTGATTTAATTGCTATGATAAAAATTGGTCCTTTTTTGTGTTGAGACAGTATTCTGGAGTCTATTACAACCAAAAATACTACCCATTTGGCTTAGCATAAAAAAAAAACCATAGAATTGCCCTTATACCTTGCACAAGTCACTTCATTGCTCTGAGCTTCTATTTTATGAATGTCATGCACTACTTGCTTACCTTATAGGGTTGTTCTGTGACTCAAGTAAGATGTCTCCTGGCCGAATGCAGTGGCTCATGCCTGTAATCCCAGCACTTTAGGAGGCCGAGGCAGGTGGATCACCTGAGGTCAGGAGTTGGGGACCAGCCTGGCAAACATGGTGAAACACCATCTTTACTAAAAATACGAAAATTAGCTAGATGTGGTGGCACATGCCTGTAGTCCCAGCTACTCGGGAAGCTGAGGCAGGAGAATTGCTTGAACCCAGAAGGAGGAGGTTGCCATGAGCTGAGATCGTGCCACTGCACTACAACCTGGAAACAAAGCGAGAATCTGTCCCCCAAAAAAGAGAGATACTTCCTATTTTTGAAAGCATGGGCTAATATTTAGCTCCTAAGTAGTTTTTTTGTTGTTTTTTGTTGTTGTTGTTTGTTTTTTGTTTTTTGTTTTTTTTTGAGATCTGTCACCCAGGCTGGAGTGCAGTGGCCCAATCTCGGCTCACTGCAAGCTCTGCCTCCCAGGTTCACGCCATTCTCCTGCCTCAGCGTCCCAAGTAGCTGGGACTACAGGCGCCCACCACCACGCTTGGCTAATTTTTTGTGTTTTTAGTAGAGATGGGGTTTCACCATGTTAGCCAGGATGGTCTGGATCTCCTGACCTCATGATCCACCTGCCTCGGCCTCCCAACGTGCTGGGATTACAGGCGTGAGCCACTACGCCTGGCCTTAAGCAGGTAATATTTTAAGGCAAATGGTTCCCTGTGTTTTTTAAGCCTCTGAGTAACATAGGCATGTTGTTACTAATTAAAATTCTTATAAGGCAATATGCACAATCATTTTTATATTCATATATTTTAAATATATCTGGTAACAAATTGTACTTTGGCTGGGTACAGTGGCTCATACTTGTAATCCCAACACTTTGAGATGCCAAGGCAGGAGGACTGCTTGTGACCGGGAGTTGAAGACCAGCCTGGACAACATAGCGAGACCCAATCTCTACAAAAAAAATTTAAGATGAGCCTGGCATGGTGGCACACACCTGTGGTCCTGGCTACTTGGGAGGCTGAAGCACAAGGATCACTTGAGCCTAGGAGTTCAAGGCTGCTATGAGCTAAGAAGGTGACATTGCACTCCAGCCTGGGCAACAGAATGAGACTCCATCTCTTAAAAGAAAAGAAAATAAGTAAATTGTACTTTAATAGGAGAAAAGATGTGTACATTATGTTTGTTTGCTTTTTAAAATCTCATTTATTAGCTTCTGTATAAGTATGGTACCTTAAGTTCTTGTTCTCATCGTCTCATCCCTTTCCCCCTCTCCCTCCCCTCAGCTTCTCTCTTTTTTCCCCCTAGCAAGTTTAGCTTTTGTGGGAATGGTCATACAATGTCAGGAAATTATGTTAATTTGAAATGTCACTATCTTGTGGGGAGTAGAATTCTAATTCTCTTTTGACTATAATGAAATTGACCATGATGATAATTTTCTTAAAAATGGACATAGTTCAGCACCATAAGACAGGGCAAGAAAAAAAAATTGACAATAACGTCTTTTACAGTTAGCTACTATGCAAAAAATGTAGAGATAATGTGTCTACTTAAAATTATCTTGTGTTGTCATCACCTTATTTATTCAATTCAAAATTAAATATCTCTTGACACCTTTTGGTGAAGTTGAACACTTTTTTAAAAATAGGAATTCTTCGAAACTTATTGTAGAACAGGTTTTAAGTTTTTGAGTGGTTTATTTGAAGAAATTGTCAGGTAAGAGAGTAAGCTTTTCTCTTTAGGGAACTAGTATTTAGGGTCTCAATCCTGTGGGCAGAATATTTGGCCACCATTAGATCATTGCATAGATGAATTCAGCAAGCGGAAGTTGGCACTACCTACTCTCACATTCTTATGACCATGATATTTGTTAAAGTTCTGCAGCCATATTCATACATTCATTCACCCCAGTTGTTTTTTTTGTTTTTGTTTTTTTTTTTGAGACGGAGTTTCACTCTTGTTGCCCAGGCTAGAGTATAGTGGCGCAATCTCAGCTTACTGCAACCTGCACCTCCCAGGTTCAAGTGATTCTCCTGCCTCAGCCTCCCGAGTAGCTGGGATTACAGGCGCCCAACACCATGCCCAGCTAATTTTTTGTATTTTCAGTAGAGATGGGGTTTCATCATCTTGTCCAGGCTGGTCTCGAACTCCTGACCTCAGGCGATCCACCAAAGTGCTGGGATTACAGGCGTGAGCCACCGGGCCCAGCCCACCCCACTTTATTTGTAACATATAATTTGTCCGAGGAGGAACATAGCAGAATATTAGTATATACATATGAATGAATAGTGAGGTTTGGTACTTTTCAAAATCTTTTAAATTTTAAGTTATTTAAAATAAATTATTTGCTTCCCAGTAGTAGAGATCAGTGATTTTCAATTATGTAAAGCATTAAAATCATTTTTCAAATAAATACCTAAAATATGAAAATATCATTGTTCTGAGTGAAACAAGGTTTGTAAACAGGAGTTTTTTTAAACACAGTTTTGAGAAGTCTAATATTTGAAAGACTGCATAAACCTGATGAAATGTGAATATTATCTGGCTAAATAGTACAGATCTTTTTTTTGAATAGAACACCAAGGTTTTGCTTGCCTTTTAGACTTAAAGGTAACCAAATATCTGCTCTAAAGATAGACTATTGATTATCATCATAAATATATACCAGAGGACCTAGATTTTTATCTCAGAGCAAGTTATTTAAGATATCTAGACTTCAGTATTCTCGTCTTTAGTGAAGCAGTTGAACTAGAATTAGAAGTGATTTTAGAGATAATATATTAATCATTTGGTAATCAATTACTAAATCCACTTAATGCAGTGGATAATCCAGTTAGACCCTACAGCCTTATCTCTAATAATTTGATTATGTTGGTTTTGAGTCACGTTGATTCTCACCTTTCTTCATAAATATCAAGAGGGAATATTAACATGATCTTTATTTCTTACAGGTTCAACATGCACTGAAAAAATCAGAGAAGGCTTTGGATACCCTAAACAAAGCCATTGTCATTGATCCCAAGAACCCTCTATGCAAATTTCACAGAGCCTCAGTTTTATTTGCAAATGAAAAATATAAGGTAAGATAAATATCTTAAGGGTCTTCAGGGTTGTGTTGCTTAAAAACAACGTTATCCGTTGTTTTCAATAAACTGAAAGTTATTTGTTTAGTTTTGATCTGAGACATTTTTTCAGAGCTGTTGATTTCATTTTTTGTGATTTTTATTTCTTCATGAAATACTCATAGGAAGGATAGGTGTGTGGAAATTTAGGAATATGTGGTTATCCCTTGTAAAGATGCCTTATATAGAAAGGCAGTTTTTTTCATCAGGTGGTTATCTTAAAGGTAAGACCTGAACCATCCTCTTAGGACCAAAGTAAGGGAACAGATGAAAATGAATGTATGGGCCAGGCGCAGTGGCTTACACCTGTAATCCCAGCACTTTGGGAGACCAAGGCGGGCGAATCACCTGAGGTCAGGAGTTCAAGACCAGCCAGGCCACATGGTGAAACCCCATCTCTACTAAAAATACAAAAAAATTAGTTGGACATGGTGGCAGGTGCCTGTAAATCCCAGCTACTTGGGAGGCTGAGGCAGGAGAATCGCTTGAACCCAGGAGGTAGAGGTTGCAGTGAGCCAAGATCACACCACTGCACTCCAGCCTGGGTAACAGTGAGACTTCATCTCAAAAAAAAAAAAAAAATTAAAATTAAAAAAAAGAAGAAAATGAATGTGTGTGCATTATTCAGCATTTATTGATTACCCATTATGTGTCAGGCACCAGAAATATAGTGGCAAGTAAAGCAATCATCTTTCCTGCTTTTGAGGGGCCTACTATCTAGTACTTCTCTAGGAAAACAGACATTAACCAAATAATCACAAAATATAATAAATGTTGAATACATAAAGGGAAAGTGTAGTAAGTTGTGAGAGCTTATAACACGGAGACTAATTCTAGTCTGATGTGTCTTTCTCTTTACTTCTCACTTTTTCAAATAATGTATGCTTAGCCTGAAACAAGTATTGAAAAAAGAAGATAAGGAAACTGAGAAAGAGAAAAGAGGCAAAAAGACATGAGATTTTTGTTATCATTTATTCAGTCAGAAACCATGAAGCAAAATCTTTTAAAATAAATTTGTGGCTGGGCACAGTGGCTCACACCTGTAATCCCAGCTCTTCGGGAAGCCAAGGTGGGCAAATCACTTGAGGTCAGAAGTTCGAGACCAGCCTGGCCAACATGATGAAACCCCGTCTCTACCAAATATACAAAAATTAGCCAGGCATGATGGTGCACACCTGTAGTCCCAGCTACTCAGGAGGCTGAGGCACAAGAAACACTTGAACCCAGGAGGCAAAAATTGCAGTGAGTCAAGATTATGCCACTGCACTCCAGCCTGGGCAACAGAGCAACACTCTGTCTCAAAAAAAGAAAAAAGAAAGAAATATACCAAACCAGTGATAACTTATTTTAAGACTAATAAAAATCCCTATAATCCCAGCACTTTGGAGGAAGAGGCGGGCAGATCACATGAGCCCACGGAACTTGAGACCAGCCTGGGCAACATGTCAAAACCCCATCTCTACCAAAAAGAAAATACAAAAATTAGCCAGATGTGGTGACGTGTGCCTGTGCTCTCAGCTACTCAGGAAGCTGAAATGGGAGAATGGCTTGAGCTCAGGAGGCGGAGGTTGCAGTGAGCTGTGATCGCACCACTGCACTTCAGCCTGGGCCACAGAGCTAGACCCTGTCTTAAAAAAAACAAAAAAAATAGGGCTAGGCACAGTGGCTCACAACTGTAATCCCAGCACTTTGGGAGGCCGAGGCAGGCAGATCATGAAGTCAGGAGTTCGAGGCCAACCTGGCCAGCATGGTGAAACCCTGTCTCTACTAAAAATACAAAAATTAGCAAGACATGGTGGCAGGCACCTGTAATCCCAGCTACCTGGGAGGCTGAGGCAGGAGAATCGCTTGACACCGGAAGGCAGAGGTTGCAGTGAGTCGAGATCAAACCACTGCACTCGAGCCTGGGCAACAAGAGTGAAAATCCATCTCCAAAAAAAAATTATAAATAGACTAATAAAGATATACAAAGGGATTAAATATATAATTTTTCCAGTAATTCCTTTAGTTTTATTCTATCTTCTTTATGAAGACATGGATTTCTATTTTTACTGGTTTTGTCCTTTTAAAAAGCTTCTCTTTCTTTAGTTTTTGTTTTTCTGGCTCTGTTGCCCAAGCTAGAGTGCAGTGGTGCAGTCATAGCTCACTGAAGCCTCAAATTCCTAGGCTGAATCCCAAGTACGCAGGACTACAGGCATAAGCCACCATGCCCAGCTAATTTTTTTGTCGAAATCAAGTCTTAAAAAAGCTTCTTTTAGGGCCAGGTGCCATGGCTCATGCTTGTAATCCCAGCACTTTGGAAGGCCAAGGCAGCCAGATCACTTGAGGCCAGGAGTTCAAGACCAGCCTGGCCAACATGGTGAAACCCTATCTCTACTAAAAATCCAAAAATTAGCCACGCCTGGTGGTGCATGCTTGTAATCCTAGCTACTCGAGTGGCTGAGGCATGAGAATTGCTTGAACCCATGAGGCGGAGGTTGCTGTGAGCCCAGATCACACCTCTGCATTCTAGCTTGAGCAATAGAGGGAGACTCTGTCTCAAAAAAAAAAAAAAAAATTTTTTTAAGCTTATTTTAAATCTAATAAACCCTTTTCAACTTTTAACTACTCTTTGAAGTACTATAATTGCAAATCAGTATTTGCTTTTATGTACTTGCTTTATTGTATTTCTTTAGATATGAAGGACTTTATTCATTATTCTTAAAGCCATTTTAATACCAACATACCTACCAGATAGGCCACATAAATCAGCCTTTACTTGCTTCAAGAAGCCCAAGTTCTAATCTCATCAGTTGTCTGGACTATGACATATATATAGTTATAGCCATTTTTGTGGGGTTTTCTTTGTTTGTTTAATTAGGCAGCCTTCCAATCCAAAGTAGGACCAGAGAGACTCCCTCTTTTGTTATTATCATTATGATTATGATTATGATTATTATTATTATCATTGTCATTATCATTATTATATCAGGCAGCCTCCTGAGCCACAGTAGACTCAGAGAAACTCCCAGTTATAGGCATTTTGGGGTATGAGCTTCACTGAATTATGAGGCCTAATTTGATGCATGGACTAGATATAGATATGTGACTGTATGAAAAGGGCATAAAGAAAAGTTAAAGGGTACATGTTCTCAGGATCTCCTGGGACTGTGTCATGGGCCATTCATTAGTCACTTGAAAACAAGAAAGAAAAGTTAATGATTGCTTCTGAGATTTTCTGGCTCCAAAATGAAAATCAAGGGGACCATTTCAACATCTCTAAAACATTGCTAGCCATCACCTTATTTAATGTGTTGTACTGATATTTAATCATTTAAATCTTAAGTCTTTAGGGTAAAAGTAAGAACTCCGATGCTGTGTTAGACACTCTTTCTCAATGAATCCTTGTAATTAGATCATTAGGGGTGGGGATAGGCATGCTAGTTGCATGAAATGTTGATAACAATTACAATATGCAGTCATAGCAAGAAAACGTATCAGTTCTGAATTGGGTGTGTTGTAGCAGTGAAGGAGGATTGGAGTCTGTCATCTTGAAGGTTAAGATTTTGTTAAAGGACAGGCACAGCGGCTCACGTCTGTAATCCCAGCACTTTGGGAGGTCGAGGCGGGTGGATCACAAGGTCAGGCGTTCAAGACCAGCCTGGCCAACATGGTGAAACCCCATCTCTACTAAAAATACAAAAATTAGCCAGGTACGGTGGCGGGCGCCTGTAATCACAGCTATTTGGAAAGCTGAAGCAGGAGAATCGCTTCAACCTGGGAGGCAGAAGTTGCAGTGAGCTACTGCACTCCAGCCTGGACGATAGAGCAAAACTCCATCTCGGGGGGGGAAAAAAGATTTCTTTAAAGGCTGGGCATGATGGCTCACGCCTGTAATCCCAGCACTTTGGGAGGCCATGGTGAGAGGATCACTTGAGGTCAGAAGTTCGAGGCCAGCTTGCCAATATGGTGAAACCCTGTGTCAACTAAAATACAAAAATTAGCCGGACGTGGTGGCGCCCACCTGTATTCCAGCTGCTTAGGAGGCTGAGGCAGGAGAATCGCTTGAACCCGGGAGGCAGAGGTTGCAGTGAGCCGAGATCACGACACCGTACTCCAGCCTGGGTGACAGAGCAAAACTCCATCTCAAAAAGAAAAAAGATTTCTTTAAAGTAAGGCCAGGCGCAGTGGCTTACGCCTGTAATCCTAGCACTTTGGGAGGCCAAGGCAGGTGGATCACCTGAGGTCAGGAGTTCAAGACTAGCCTGGGCAACATAGTGAAACCCCATCTCTACTAAAAATACAAGACAAAATTAGCCAGGAATTACAGGTAAGCATCTGTAATCCCAGCTACTTAGGAGACTGAGGCAGGAGAATCACTTGAACCCAGGAAGCAGAGGTTGCAGTGAGCAGAGATCGCACCACCGCACTCCAGCCTGGGTGACAGAATGACAGTCTGTCTCAGAAAAAGAAAAAGATTTCTTTAATGATTCTCAGAAGTGGTCTGGGAACTTCTGGGGGTCCCTAAAATTCTTCCAGAGTCTTAGAGGTCAGAGCTATTTTTACAATAATGTCTTGACATTATTTACCTTTTTCAGTCTTCATTCTGTCCCAAATGGACAGTAGAATTTTCCAAAAGCTACATAATATGTGATATCAAAACAGATTAAATGGAGGAGATAGATGTGAGAATCTAGCTGTCTTCTACTAACAGAGACTTGCAGAAATGTTAATGCCACTCTTCTCAATGACTTTTTGTTGTTCTGAAAAATTATATAGTTATTTTTCATTAAAAAATAAATCACTGGGCCAGGCACGGTGGCTCACGCCTGTAATCCCAGCACTTTGGGAAGCTGAGGCGGGCAGATTACTTGGGTCAGGAGTTCAAGACCAGCCTGGCTGACGTGGTGAAACCCCGTCTCTACTGAAAATACAAAAATTAGCTGGGTGTGGTGGCGCATGCCTGTAATCCCAGTTGCTTGGGAGGCTGAGGCAGGAGAATTGCTTGAATCTGAGAAGCAGAGATTGCAGTAAGCAGAGATTGTACCACTGCACTCCAGCCTGGGCGACAGCGAGACTCCTTCTCAATAAATAAAAATAAATAGATAGATAGATAGATGACCAAAAGCAAGGATTGTCACCACCTGCATATTTCACAAAGAGGGATGTGTGTGTGTGTGTGTCTGTGTGTGTGTGTGTTTTCAGTGTACTAGAGTGCCTGCTATTTCTTAGTACTTATATAAGTATGCGTTTTATTTTCACAACAATAAGAACTAATACAATAAGGAAGTATATTGATTAAGATTTAGTTAGCTTTTATGAAGGTGATTTGGGAAATCAAATAAAAAAATTGCTTGGTCAAAACTTTAAAAATTTTTGATACTTTAAGGTTTTTCTTTGCCTTTTTCAGTCTGCTTTACAAGAACTTGAAGAATTGAAACAAATTGTTCCCAAAGAATCCCTCGTTTACTTCTTAATAGGAAAGGTAAAGACTGGGGCCGTGGTCCCAAACAATGACTTTCACAGCAAATATTGACATTTTATAAGAATAAATTTAATACTTACTGTACAATATCTATTGAGCAAATTCAACTAAAGCTCCAAACTGAGTGCTCTGGGAATAACAGATTTAGTTCTAACACTTGAGAAAATGATATCCTAGCTGGGCACGGTGCCTCACGCCTGTAATCCCAGTACTTTGGGAGGCCTAGGCAGGTGGATTACCTGAGTCAGGAGTTTAAGACCAGCCTGACCAACATGGTGAAACCCGACCTCTACTAAAAATACAAAAATTAGCTGGGCGTAGTGACTCATGCCTGTGATCCCAGCTACTCCGGAGGCTGAGGCACGAGAATCACTTGAACCCGGGAGCGGAGGTTGCCGTGAGCCAAGATCACGCTGCTGCACTCCAGCCTGGGCAAGAGAACAAGATTCTGTCTCAGAAACAAAAAAAAAAGAGAAAGAAGAAGAAGAACATGAATGGCACTGTGTTGTCTTGATTAAGAGAAATGGCTTCTGAGAGTCCCAAGGCCAGACTAGTCAGTTTTTTACAGACTAGACCCCCATATGCCAATTAGTTAAGGTGCCTGTGGACAGTTGTTAAGAGTTGATATAACTCAATTTAAAATCACTGTAAATGAAAGTTAATTAAGCAATTTATAATCCATTTAATCCCATTATCATTGTTCCAGTCAGAGTGATATTTATTAGAAACTTACTACCTGAAAGATAGAAGCAAGGAATTCTGAAAATAATATCTGATTATATGAAAAGGAACTCAAAAGCTGGTATGAGTTCATCTGTAGGAAGAAAATGTCCTACCGTTAGAATAAGTTTAGATCACATAAATCAGGAGCCTAGTTTAAATTATAAATATTTAGAACTGTAGAGACTGGGCACTGTGGCTCACGCCTGTAATCCCAGCACTCTTTGGGAGGCTGAGGCAGGTGGATCACCTGAGGTCAGGAGTTTGAGACTAGCCTGGCTAACATGGCAAAACCCTGTCTCTACTTATAAATACAAAAATTAGCCAGGAGCAGTGGCGGGCACCTGTAGTCCCAATTACTCAGGAGACTAAAGCAGGAGAATTGCTTGAACCTGGGAGGCAGAGGTTGCAGTGAGCCAAGATTGCGCCATTGCACTCTAGCCTGGGCAATAGAGCAAGACTCCATCTCAAAAATAAATAAATATATAAATATTTAGAATTTTATAGTTGAAGCTCACAACTTAATGAAAAATGTAGTATTGCTGTTTATTTTTAGGTTTACAAGAAGTTAGGTCAAACGCACCTCGCCCTGATGAATTTCTCTTGGGCTATGGATTTAGATCCTAAAGGAGCCAATAACCAGATTAAAGAGGCAATTGATAAGCGCTATCTTCCAGATGATGAGGAGCCAATAACCCAAGAAGAACAGATCAGTAAGTATCACACATATGATTTTGAGTATTTAGAAAGTTACCTTTTGCATAAGGATTTATAGGCTACTCCTTTATTTTATTTTTCTAACCGTGGTGTTACCAAATGAACTTTTAGGGAAATTGAACAGGGTGATATAATAACAAAATGCATATAAAGTCAGATAATTAGTCTCTGTTCTGGATCTAGTTTGCTGTGTGACTTTGATAAATTCATTGCTAATTTTTACCTGGGCCTCAATTTATGTTTGAATATGTAACCAGTAGTGTTTTATTTGCTTCCTAAGAATGTAGTCTTTTAAATAAGAGAATAGAGAAATTTCTGACAAGGTAAATTCTGATTAGATGCCTTTGTTCCAGAAAACTTGGTGAAAACCTTTAATTAAAATTATAAGCCACGGGGCCAGGCACAGTGACTCAGGCCTGTAATTCCAGCACTTTGGGAGGCGGAGGTGGGTGTATCACCTGAGGTCAGGAGATCGACACCAGCTGACCAACATGGTAAAACCCCATCTCTACTAAAAATACAAAAGTTAGCTGGGCATGGTGGCAGGCACCTGTAATCCCAGCTACTCGGGAGGCTGAGACAGGAGAATCGCTTGAACCCAGGAGGCTGAAGTTGCAGTGAGCTGAAGTCATGCCATTGCACTCCAACCTGGATAACAAGAATGAAACTCTGTCTCAAAAAAAAAAAAATTATAAGCCAGGCATGATGGCTTGTGTATGTAATCCCAGCTACTCAGGAGGCTGAGGTGGGAGGATTGCTGGAGCCTAGGATTTCACGACGAGCCAGTGAGACCCTGCTTCTAAACAAATTTTTTAAATTAGCTGGATGTGGTGGTATGCATCTATAGTCCCAGCTACTTGGGAGACTGAGGCAGGAGAATCATACCACTTGAGCCCAGGAGTTTGAGGCTGCAGTGAGCTATGATTGTGCCACTTCACTCCAGCCTAGGTGACAGACCGAGATAGATGATTGATTGATGATAGATAGATAGATAGATAGACCCCATAAACCTTTTGAAACTGAAGGTTATAGTCTATGTTTCTGTGGACTAGCAGGGAGTATTCTTAAAGTGGAGTCAGTGATTGGAGGTTGGGGAAATGTCAATTTTTTTTTTTTTTAATGTCTCAGAGAACTAGCTAGTTGTAATTCCTAGGGCAGGAATAAGGAACCCATTAGGGAGAGGCAGTTTTGGTAGTTAAAACCTTAAAAGTAAAATGCAAGGCCGGGCGCGGTGGCTCGAGCCTGTAATCCCAGCACTTTGGGAGGCCGAGACGGGCGGATCACGAGGTCAAGAGATCGAGACCATCCTGGCTAACACGGTGAAACCCCGTCTCTACTAAAAAATACAAAAACTAGCCGGGCGAGGTGGCGGGCGCCTGTAGTCCCAGCTACTCGGGAGGCTGAGGCAGGAGAATGGCGTGAACCTGGGAGGCGGAGCTTGCAGTGAGCTGAGATCCGGCCACTGCACTCCAGCCCGGGCGACAGAGCGAGACTCCGTCTCAAAAAAAAAAAAAAAAAAAAAAAAAGGAAAATGCAGTAAGCTAATGTCAGACCTATTACAAAGTTAGGAAACTTGAGTTGCATTTTATTAAAGGATATGAGGATTTTTAAGGGCCTTTATTTAGGGTTTTATCTCTCTGAATATAATACAATTTTTCTTGTTTTCGTGAACCAACAGGATATGTTTGTCAGAAACCTTACTGTAGACTTTTGTTTTATTTTTAAAGTGGGAACAGATGAATCCCAGGAGAGCAGCATGACAGATGCGGATGACACACAACTTCATGCAGCTGAAAGTGATGAATTTTAGCTTCTGGAAATCGGACTTTTACAACTGGATGTGTGACTAGTGCTGACATGTTTCTTGTCCCTCCATATACTGAGTCTTTACTCTTGAGCCGGCGGTGTCATCATCCATCACTTATACCATGAGTGTGCCACTTTCATTGGACCCTGACTGTATACGGAATGAAAGGCAGTGCAATATTTAGCTGCTAACAAGACTGGCTCTTTTACCAGTATGAATGACAATTTATGGGGGGTAGGGTGGGGACTTTCTTTTCTGTTTTTCTTTAATCTCCCTTTGTTGGAAAGTATCATGAAAGGAAGAGTTATGTTTTATCTTGAAGGAACCATTAGATATGGAAAATAGTGATGAACCAGAATTTCTTGGTTGCTTTCTCAAAAATTTGTTTTTATTTGGTTCTGTTCCTGATAAACAGAGTAACTGACCGTCATTTCTAGGTTCTTCAAGAATGGTGTTTGCAAGTGCCAGATGGAACAATAAAAGACGTTGCCTATAACAGTAACTTGATTGCCAAGGAATGTAAATTACCTTCAACTTGCAGTGTCTCCCATAAACAAATGTAATGGGCATATTGGGACTCGTATGTAGGAATCAAATATCCCTCCATACAGTGTACACTTATTCTTGGCAAGAATGCTTTAATGTCTAACCAAGAATTTTAATTTATTCATCTTGCTTCAAAGTGTTGATCATTGTTGTCTTGGTATTGCAGACTTTAAAATTGGTTCATACCATATTGCCTCTTCTCTTTGAGCTCTGTGGGATCACCTTTAACATTCAGAGATGATAGAGTGGTTCCCCACTGAGAAGCCAAAACAAGGCCCTTAATAATCCCTTAAGTTCACCATATCAATCAGAATGAGAACACTAAAGTGTAGAGACTTTAAGAGATCATGATAGTGAAAGCCTTAATATAATCAGAATTGTACCATAACCTTGAATCTATATTTGTTCAAAACATTATCCCTTTGACTTTTCTAAGTGTTTGCTTAAGCAGAGTGTAAGAATGTGCGGTTATCTTTGGTTGAGATCCTTTCCATTCTTTTTGACTCTCTGCTTCAGATTTTTTCAGTAGTGTGAGTCACCAAAACATTTACTAAGAATTGGGTTTAGGATATTGGAAATTTTTAGCTTGGGGGAAGAAACATTCTTAAGAAGGAGATAGGTTCTCTTCTGAGTTTGTCATAATATCAGTTGGTGTCTTTGGGAAATGGCCACAATTTTAAGAATTTAATTATGCATATAAATTGATAATTATTGGAATTCCACCATAACAGATTTAAACAGTCTTAAATTGTTTATCTCCTTTATTGTAATGTATTGAAATTTTAGAGAAACTTTAGTTGTTAACATTTTATTAAGTGCCAATGTCAGAATATAACAAATTATAGTTTCTTATGAATGACAGGCCTACAGTTATTATTTTGGATTATTTGATGAAGGACAACCTTACCTGTATTTGTTAGTCAAGCTGTGAAAATAAGGTGGATTACAAAAGATGTGAAAAAAATTTTAGCCTGTAGACTCAGTAATTTTCTATAATTTACTGTTAATCTCATTTGAATATGGATTAGGTACAATTATAAATTAATTCAAGTCAGGGTGTTTAGGTATCAGGTGCCAGAGAAATATTTAACAGATTTCCCTACCTAAATTTATGTATATGTACTGTCTAAAAAAATACTTTTTAAAAAAAAGGAACAGTTGGGAGAAAATAAATGTAATGAAAAATTCCCAGAGGCTAGCACTTGGATTCTAACACATATGCTATTGTATTGTCCATTAGTTCTGTAATATGTAATTTTAGATTCTTTTATATTTTTAATTGGCAAAGCACAAGGTGCTGTGTAACAGTGTCATTTAGAGTTTTATAGAAAGCTTCAACCTGAGTTCTGCGTTATAAAGCCTGGAGAAAGCTAAGCTTAGAACATAATTTGCTGAAGTATAATTATCTTTTTATAGTAGGAATTTATGTCCTGTGCCAGAGGTGAGAGTCTTTCTGGTACTGATTTTTTGAGACCAAGGATAAAAGGATCGTTTTGTAAGACACGCCATGGCAATGGCTGGCTGGGGAACAGTTTCCGCCCAAGCTTGGCCTATTTTATTTTTCCTCATACCTACTTTTAAAGTCATTAGGTATCTGAAGCTTTATTTCCCACCTAGTAACACTTTCTGGCTTTTACAGTTTCTTTTTTTGTTTTGTTTTTTGCATGGAATGGGGATCAAACAACCAGAAGAAGAACACATTTTGATCAAGCAAAATGTTTCAAACATCAGAAGTTTATTTTACAGAAATTAAATTAAGTAGTTTGACATCCTTTTCTCTGTTTCACACATATATTAGGTTGGTGCATAAGTAATTGTGGTTTTTGCCATGACTCTTATGGCAAAACCTGCAGTTACTTTTGCACCAACCTAATACATATATATGCGCACACACTTGTTCAGAAGCTATGTTGTGGCCTTGGATTTGTTTTTCCCCTTGGAAATGGTTCTTAACTCTGGGATTTTAGAAGGTTAGAATATTTTTTCAAGAGAACAGTGGTACTCAAAATAATGAAAGGTGGTCCCTACATTTTCTGTATTCATCACTTAAAATTTTTGATTTTTCCAAGAACTACAAGTAACATTTGAACCATGCTGCTGTTGTACCTTAAACAAAAACTCAGTGATAACCAGTATTTAGTCTATTAAAAATGCTCTTTTTGAAGAAAAAAGTTTGGAAGTCTCTGATTAGCCAGAGTATAGTATGAGTCTTCACTGAGAAATATGGTGACCCATTTTCTTTGTGAAAACCTGGGAAAATGCAAGTGTGGGTGTGAAGTGTGTGTTCTGTTTGCATTGAAACAATGTAATTTTGTGTCTTCTTTTTGCTTTAACTGACTTATTTCAGAAATTGTACAGTCTTGAGGGGGAAAGTCTTTTCTGTTAATATATTTGCAATTCATTAAAGGATATGGAAAATCCAAATAAGTTACTTTTGAAAGCAATTTATAATCAAGTTGTTAAAGCTATATGAAAGCTGTGCCATCTGTATTTTAATAAGAAGGCACAGAAAAATAGAGATACAATTTTATGTTTCACAAAAATCTAGAGCAATGTTTATCTAATTTTTTAAAACTTACACTCTTTTAATATATTTATATTTTTAAACGGTCATACTCTTTTTTAGTATTATTTGGAATATCAAAATAAATACTATGACAAAAACAATGGTAATTTTTAGAATACCTTTTTTCAAACTACAGAAGCCCCGTTGCCAACCAGCAGCTGTGAATTTGCAAGTCAACTGCTTATCCTTTGATCACATGATTTCTGAAATTTCTTCAAAAGGGACACAAAGGTTTTTTGTTCCAATTAGAATCTATTTAAAAAGGTCAGGATCTGAAAGAAGATGTAGAAACTGAATTTTACTCTAATTTGAAAATCTTTTTTTTTTTTTTTTTTTTGGTATCTTGGAGAAAGTACAGAGAGCTGAAGGGTTTTATTCAGACTTGAAGAAAAGGCAGTAACAGGGAAAAACACATGAAGGTGGGGTGAGCTGGGCAGTTCCAAGGGGAACAGCGCAGACCTCATAACCTTCCCTAGGACCTGCCATTTAATGTCAGCTGAACAAGGATAAACAGCAGCTTAGACATGGAACTATTCTTTGGCTTGTTTAGCTGACAACTCACGGTTCATGAAGGTTCAGTACAGGTTTTATTTTTCTCTGTAAGTGCAAACTTTGTTAAAAAGCTGTGTTTGTTGAGATCCTGCTCTATGGATTGTGTTGCTTGCTTTGTGGATGGTATTTTCAATTCTCAACAGTAGAAGGTAGGTATTACTTCATTTTACAAAAGAGAAAACAGGCTCAGCTATTAAGTGATATAACTGGGCACTTTTGGCATTAGTGTATGTTCAGAATCTTATATTTTAGTTTTGGACTTCCTCTGGAGGTTTCAAGTCATGTTTAATGGTAACTGTAAGTTGTCTTCTCTAGCATTTTTTTTAAGACAGTCTCGCTCTGACCCCCAGCCTGGAGTGCAGTAGTATGATCATAGCTCACTGCAGCCTCGAACTCCTGGACTCAAGCAATCCTCCCACCTCAGCCACCCAAGAAGCCAGGACAACACATGCAGCACCACACCTGGCTCATTTTTTATTTTTTATTTTTGTAGAGTCAGGGTATTGCTGTGTTGCCCAGGCTGATCTCAAACTCCTGGCCTCAAGCAATCCTCCCACCTCAGCCTCCCAAAGCACTGGAATTATAAGCGTGAGCCACCTCACCCAGCCCTCTCTAGCTTTTTTTTTTTTTTTTTTTTTGGGGGGGTGGGACAGAGTTTCACTCTTGTTGCCCAGACTAGAGTGCAATGTCATGATATCCACTCACCACAACCTCCACCTCCCGGTTTCAAGCGCTTCTCCTGCCTCAGCCTCCCAAGTAGCTGGGACAGCAGGCATGCACCACTGCGCCTGGCTGATTTTTGCATTTTTGGTAGAGGCAAGGTTTCTCCATGTTGGTCAGGCTGGTCTTGAACTCCTGACCTCAGGTGATCCGCCCACTTCGGCCTCCCACAGTGTTGGGATTATAGGCATGAGCCACCATGGCCAGCCCTCTCTAGCATTTTTTTTTTCTTTTTTTGAGATGGAGTCTCACTCTGTCACCCAGGCTGGAGTGCAGTGGCACAGTCTCAGCTCACTGCAAGCTCCCAGGGTTCACACCATTCTCCTGCCTCAGCCTGACGAGTAGCTGCGACTACAGGCGCCCCCCACGACGCCCGGGTAATTTTTTTTGTATTTTTAGTAGAGACGGGGTTTCACCATGTTAGCCAGGATGGTCTCTATCTCTTCACCTCATGATCCGCCCACCTCGGCCTCCCAAAGTGTTGAGATTACAGGCGTGAGCCACCGTGCCCAGCCTAGCATTTTTAAATATAAAGTCTACTGTAGGCTAACATCCAGGTCCAGGTTTTACAGAGGAAACTTGATTATTAATCATCCAGATCTGTTGTAGTATAGTCCTTTGTTAGGGCTTTGATCTATGTGCTGCTTCGTTACTCTTCTCCCACTGAAATTGGAATATATTTTCCCTCTTTGAGTGACTAGGATTTGCTTTAAAGTAGAAAGTTATAAATCTTCAATTTTCCTTCAGTTCTTGCATTTTTATTAACAATTTCCTCTATCACAAGCATTCTTTTTTTGGAGACAGGGTTTTGCTCTGTTACTCAGGCTGGAATGCAGTGGCACGATCACAGCTCACTGCAACCTCTACTTCCCAGGTTCAAGCGATCCTCCTGCCTTAGCCTCCCAAGTAGTTGGGACCAACAGGCATGCCCCACCACTGCCAGCTAATTGTTGTATTTTTGTAAAGATAGGGTTTTGCCGTATTGCTCAGGCTGGTCTCAAACTCATGGGCTCAAGCAGTTCGCCCGCCCCAGCCTCAAGCATCCTCTTAATATTCAACACTGTTAAGGAAAACTGTAGGCCAGACGTTGTGGCTCACACCTGTAATCCCAGCACTTTGGGTGGCCAAGATGGGCAGATTGCTTGAGCCTGAGATAAGAGACCAGCCTGGGCAGCATAACAAGACCCCATCTGTATTAAATTAAAAAAAAGAAATGGGCCGGGTGCGGTAGCTTACACCTGTAATCCCAGCACTTTGGGAGGCCAAGGCGGGTGGATCATGAGGTCAGGAGATCGAGGTCATCCTGGCCAATATGGTGAAACCCCGTCTCTACTAAAAATACAAAAATTAGCCAGGCGTGGTGGCATGCATCTGTAGTCCCAGCTACTCAGGAGGCTGAGGCAGGAGAATCACTTGAACCTGAGAGGTGGAGGTTGCAGTGAGCCGAGATCACACCATTGCACTCCAGCCCGCGTGACAGGGCAAGACTCCGTCTCAAAAAAAAAAAAAAAGAAAAGAAAGAGAAATGTATGCTGGGCACCGTGGCTCATACCTGTAATGTTAACATTTTCGGAGGCTGAGGGTGATGGATCACTTGAGCCAAGGAGTTCGAGACCAGCCTGGGTAACATAGTGAGACCCCATCTCTACAAAAAAATGGGTAAAAATTAGCCAGGCATGGGGGAGTGCACCTCTGGTCCCAGCTACTTAGGAGGCTGAGATGAAAGGATCGCTTGAGCCTCAGAGGTTGAGGCTGCAGTAAGCCGTGATGGCACTGCTGTACCCAGCCTGAGTGGCAGAGTGAGCCCCTGTCTCAAAGGAAAAAATAAAAATGTATTTATGTTTGGGCACGTGTCTCACGCCTGTAATCATAGCACTTTGGGAGGCCGAGGCAGGCGGATCATGAGGTCAGGAGATCGAGACCATCCTGGCTAACACGGTGAAACCCCGTCTCTACTAAAAAAAAAAAATTAGCTGGGCGTGGTGGCGGGCACCTGTAGTCCCATCTTCTCGGGGGGCTGAAGCAGGAGAATGGTGTGAATCCAGGAGGCAGAGCTTGCAGTGAGCCCAGATCGTGCCACTGCACTCCAACCTGGGCAACAAAGAGAGACTCCATCTCAAAAGAAAAGAAAAATGTATTTATGACACTTGCTAAAGATCATAAGGCACAATAGGAGGGCATGAACACAGATATAGGGCCTACAGCAATAGCTACTGCAATGGGGTCTTGCAGTAGGGGAGAGAGATAGGATTCTGATTTTAACAGGGACAAGTGGAGGTGTATATCCAAGCAACAGAATGGGGTCAGTTGATGGAAAATTACTAAGAGAAAACATCAAAGATAAGGGGTTTCTGGCTAAACTGACTTGATAGGATTATTGCTGAAAGCTAACTACGTTGATAAGATATCAAAGATGAGAATTTTTGCTAAAATGATTTAGCAGGATTTTTTTTTTCAAACTATATTCTACAAGGACAGAGAGGGAAGCCCAAGGTCAGGCCTAATCAGAAAGGACTTAGAGGGACCTGCCTAAAGTTTTGGTCAAAGGAGAGAATCTTTTCAACATCATCAACATAGAATTTTCAATTGAGAGTTAAAGCTGTATTTGAATCCCAAACAAATTCAGGGAAAGAAAAAGCTGTATTTGAAAATTCAAGGCCTTGAAAAGGCAGAATTAAGTTTCAATAAGAAAGGGAATAATAGACCCAGTGCTTTGGGAGACTGAAGCAGGAGAATCCTTTGAGGCCAGGAGTTCAAGACCAGCCTGGGCAAGGTAGGGATACCCTGTCTCTACAAAAAAAAAAAAAAAATTAGCTGAGCATGGTGGCATGTGCCTTTAATCCCAGTGACTTGGGAGGCTAAAGTGGGAGAATCATCTGAGCCCAGGGAGGTTGTGACTGCAGTGAGCCATGATTGCACCACTGCACTCCAGCCTGGGTGACAGAGCCAGCACTTCGGGAGGCCAAGCTGGGTAGATTGCTAGGTCTGGAGTTCAAGACCAGCTTGGCCAAGATGGTGAAACCCCACTCTACTAAAAATACAAAAATTAGCCGGGTGTGGTGGTAGGTGCCTGTAATCCCAGCTACTCAGGAGGCTGAAGCAGAGAATTGCTTGAACCCAGAAGGCAGAGTTTGCAGTGAGCCAAGAAAAACAAAAGAATAGATTTGCTGTGACCAATTTCGGTATTTATTCTTAGCCAAACTTATTGACCAAGAATGACCAGTTTAGATAAATCATGGTCCTGGGATGGAACACAAAGAAACTGGAATTTTATTAGCAAAGGAGATGGGGAATGGCTATTGACTGTTGATGTCGTGTTCAATTTAGTGAGAATTTTTTATTTTGTTTTTTGAGACAGGGTCTCAGGGTCTTGCTCTGTCTCCCAGGCTGGAGTGCAATGCAGTGGCATGATCATAACACTGTAGCCTTGAATTCTTCAGGCTCAAGTGACCTTCCCACCTCAGCCTCCCAAATAGCTAGGACTACAGGCATGCACCACCACACCCGGCTCATTTTTAAATTTTTTGTAGAGATGGGATCTCATTATGTTGCCCCAGCTTGTCTCAAACTCCTGGGCTCAAGCAATCCTCCGACCTTAGCCTCCCAAAGCACTGGGATTACAGGCACAAGCCACTACACCTGGCCTGAACTTCCTTATTCTAAGGATTTGCAGAGTTTCTGTTTAAGCCATTATCTTCAAACATGGTTTTAATTTCTTTTCAATCTTTATGTAAAATACCTTCTTTCTTTCCTTCTTTCTTTCTTTCTCCCTCTCTTTCTTTCTTTCTCCCTCTCTTTCTTTCTTTCTTCCTCCCTTCCCTTCTCCCTCCCTTCCTTTCCTTCCTTCCTTCCTCCCTCCCTCCCTCCCTCCCTCCCTTCCTTCCTTCCTTCTTGACGGAATTTCTCTCTTATTGCCCAGGCTGGAGTGCAATGGCACAATCTTGGCTCACCACAACCTCTGCCTCCCAGGTTCAAGTGATTCTCCTGCCTCAGCCTCCCAGGTAGCTGGTATTACAGGTAGGCACCACCACGACCTGCTAATACTGTATTTTTAGTAGAGACGGGGTTTCTCCATGTTGGTCAGGCTGGTCGTGAACTCCCAACCTCAGGTGATCCACCACCTCGGCCTCCCAAAGTACTGGGATTACAGGCGTGAGCCACGGCGCCTGGTCAAATACCTTATTTCTTTCTTCTTTCTTTATTGCCATGCCAGGATCACCAATACTATATTGCGCAGTAGCAGCATAAAAACTAGTATTTATTGTCTTACTCTCCATCTTTAAAAAGATGCTTCTCAATTTTCTCAAATTTGACATTGACGTTCAACTCGATGACACAATCTAAAGCCACTAATGTACAGTATATTACACTCTGTCACCCAGGCTGGAGTGCAGTGGCGTGATCTTGGCTCACTGCAGCCTCTACCTCTCCAGCTCAATCAACCTTCACACCTCAGCCTTCCGAGTAGCTGGGACCACAGGTGCGCACCATCATGCCTGGCTAATGTCATTTATTTTTTGTAAAGACAAAGTCACACTTTGTTGCCCAGGCTGGTCTTGAACTCCTGTCTCAGCCTCCCAAAGTGCTGGAATTACAGGCATGAGCCACCGCACCCAGCCCAACACGTTACCATTGCTAATCTTGTGACCATTCTCAACACTCAACTCCACTTATAACTATCATTTATAACCACTGATTATACCACAAGATCACAAGATACCTCCGTTTTTTGTTTGTTTGTTTGTTTGTTTTTTGTTTGTTTGTTTGAGACAAGAGTCTTGCTCTGTGGCCCAGGCTGGAGTGCAGTGGCACAATCTGAGCTCACTGCAACCTCTGCCTACTGGGCTTAAGTGATTCTTCTGCCTCAGCCTCCCAAGTAGCTGGGACTACAGGCAGGCACCACCATGCCCAGCTAATTATTATTATTTGTTTGTTTGTTTTGTTTTTTTGTTTTTTTAGACGAAGTCTCATTCTTGTCACCCAGGCTGGAGTGCAATGGCACGATCTCGGCTTACTGCAACCTCCGCCTCCCAGGTTTCAAGCAATTCTCCTGCCTCAGCCTCCTGAGTAGCTGGGATTACAGGTATGTGCTACCATGCCTGGCTAATTTTTGTATTTTTAGTAGAGACAGGGTTTCACCATGTTGGCCAGGCTGGTCATGAACACCTGACCTCAGGCGATCTGCCAGCCTCAGCCTCCCAAAGTGCTGGTTTACAGGCATGAGCCACTGCACCCAACCAAGATACGTCCTTTCTATTGCTAGTTTTCAATGATTTTCATCATGATTAGATACCGAAATGTGTCTGTGTATTAAGAAAAGCATACAGGCCAGACATGGTGGCTCACGCCTGTAATACCAGCACTTTGGGAGGCCGAGGCAGGTGGATCACCTGAGGTCAGGAGTTCAAGACCAGCCTGGTCAACATGATGAAACCCCATCTCTACTAAAAATACAAAAATTAGCCCAGCATGGTGGCGTATGCCTCTAATCCCAGCTACTCGGGAGGCTGAAGCTGGAGAATCACTGGAACCTGGGAGGCAGAGGCTGCAGCGATCCAAGATTGTGCCACTGCACTCTAGCCTGGGTGACAGACTCCATCGAAAAAAAAAAAAAAGGAAGGAAGGAAAAAAGAAAAGCATGCAGAGATTTCTGGGGCTGGGGAACAATAGTGGTAACCTCATTGTAAATCTGTCCCTCACTCTCCCAAAACAACCATAAAATCTAGTAGGACAAATAAAAACTATACAGGGCAGAATACTGCAACTTCAAATTACCTGTAAATAGAGGAAAAAGTTTGTAACCCGCCACCACCATAAGCCTGTGGGTGTGGAGTATGAGGAAAGGGAGGTTAAAGCATTAGATGGACAAAGCAGAATGGAGTTTAGGACTGAGAGGAAGCGCAGACACAATTTCCAGGGGGGAAATGTGAAAGAACAAGTCTAAAATACTGAACACAGGTTAGGACTCGGTAGATCACAGTCCTGGCTTTGGGGAAAAGCCTTAAACATGTGGTACCAGGAGTGGCAGCCTCATAGAAAGTGTTTCTGGGAGAGAATCAGTTATAAGGAGGGATGGTGAAAGGAAAAGGGAAATTGAAAAAAAAGAGAAGAGAAAATGCCAAGTTTTCCCCCACCCCATCAACAAAAATCTTTAAATTGCAGAAAAGAGGGCAGAACTGACAAGGCCACTCAAAGTAAGAATTTTATGAATTGAATGATTTGGAATAAAGTAGCCAACATCCATACAAAATTATTGCAAACGTCAGGAAATTAAAGGTTTTTCTGCTGTTGAAAAGCCTTCCCAAAAACCTACAAAGCTAAAGGAAAAGAAAATATCTTTCAAAAAGCATGTGAGAAAGTGAAAAGTCACCTTAAATTAGAAAAAAAAAATAGAAAGGAAAAATGAGGCCGGGCGTAGTGACTCACGCCTTGTAATCTTAGCACTTTGGGAGGCAGGAAGATCGCCGAAGCCCAGGAGCTCGAGACCATCCTGGCCAACATGGCAAAACCCTGTCTCTACTGAAAGTAGAAAAATTAGCCGGGCATGGTAGTGTGCGCCTGTCATCCCAACTGCTCGGGAGGCTGAGGTGGAAGGATGGCTTGATCTCAGGAGGTGGAGGTTGCCTTGAACTGAGATTGTGCCACTGCACTGCAGCCTGGGCAACAGAATGAGACTCCATCTCAGAAGCAAAAAAAACCAAAACAACAAAACAAAAAAAACCCCACATATGTATCTACTCTTCTATTGAGCAATCCTACTTCTAGGGATTGACCCTGAACATACATATACCTCAATAACAGGAAAATACATATGTGTAAGTTTATTCATTACTGATTATCTGTAATTGCAAAATCTTGTAAACGACTCAAATGTCCAAGCAGAGGAGGTTGGTTGGATAGATTGTGGTAAATGCATGCGTGTAGTTACTACACAGCCAGAACATTTACTAGGGGAACTGTGGAACTTCAGAAACCAGGGTCTTAGCATAGCCTTTTTTTCTGTTTTTTCTTTTTCTTTTCTTTCTCTCTCTCTCTCTCTTTTTTTTTTTTAGACAGAGTCTCACTCTGTTGCACAGGTTGAAGTGCAGTGGTATGCTCTCAGCTCAGTGCAACTGCAATCTTTGCCTCCCAGGTTCAAGCGATTCTCCTGCCTCCTGAGTAGTGGGGATTATAGGCACCCAACACCACGCCTGGCTAATTTTTGTATTTCTAGTAGAGATACGGTTTTGCCATGGCCGAGCTGGTCTCGAACTCCTGACCTCAGGTGATCCACCCACCTCGGCCTCCCAGGGTGCTGGGATTACAAAGCGTGAGCCACCGTGTCTGGCCAGAATAGATCTTTTTGAGACATTCCAATGGGCTTTCTTACAAATACAAATAACTTGTTTACTCAATTTCCAGGTAAAAACATTTTTTATCTTTTAGAAACATTTTTTAAAAATAAAAAGTTTTACAGCTGTCTTGAACCCAGGAGATAGAGGTTGCAGTGAGCCAAAATCGTGCCACTGCACTCCAGCTTGGGCAACAGAGCAGGACGCCATATCAAATAAAAACAAAAAACAATATATATAACTATTTGTCAACCACCAAAGTTATAATTGTTTCAGGTCAGAATAATCAATTATTACTAAAATTAATAAGCAAAAATGTGATTAAGAACAGGAGTTGTATCTAGTCTCAAAAGTGCCTCCCCAGGCAGGGCGCGGTGGCTCACGCCTGTAATCCCAGTGCTTTGGGAGGCGGAGGCAGGCGGATCACCTGAGGTTGGGAGTTTGAGACCAACCTAACCAAAATGTAGAAACCCCGTCTCTACTAAAAATACAAAATTAGCCAGGCATGGTGGCCCATGCCTGTAATCCCAGCTACTTGGGAGGCTGAGGCAGGAGAATCGCTTGAACTGGGGAGGCAGAGGTTGCAGTGAGCTAAGATCAAGTCATTACACTCTAGCCTGGGCAACACGAGCGAAACTCTGTCTCAAAAAAACAAACAAACAAACAAAAAAGTGCCTCCCCACAAAATGGTTATTATTTTTCCTGGTAATATATATGGAGAAGTACACAGCATCACTTCTGGATATTCCTGGCAAAAATGTGTAACCTGAATCTAATTATGAGGAAATGCTATGCAAATTCATACTGAGGGACATTGTACATAATAAGTGGCCTGTAACCTTCAAAAGTGTCATCAGGGTTATGGAAATCAGACAGACCAAAAAACTATTGCATATTAAAGGTGACTACATTGACAAGTAAATGCAATGTGTGACGCTGAATTGGATCTTGAGACAGAAATTATTTTAATTTTTTTCTTCTCCTATAAAGGACATTAGTGAGACCACTGGCAAAATTTGCATAGTGTCTAGATTAAATAATAGTACTATGTCAAAGTTAACTTCTTGATTTTGATAACTGTACTGTGATATAAGAAAATAGGCTTACTTTTAGAAAGTATGAGAAATGGGCTGGGTGCAGTGACTCATGCCTGTAATCCCAGCACTTTGGGAGGCTGAGTTGGGTGGATAACGAGGTCAGGAGTTCAAGACCAGCCTGGCCAACATAGTGAAATCCCGTCTCTACTAAAAACACAAAAATTAGCCGGGCATGGTGGCACATACCTGTAGTCCCAGCTACTCAGGAGGCTGAGGCAGGAGAATTGCTTGAACCCGGGAAGTGCAGGTTGCAGTGAGCCAAGATCATGTGCCACTGCACTCCAGCTTGGGGAACACAGTGAGACTTTGTCTCAAAAAAAAAAAAAGAAAAAGAAAGAAAGAAAGTACGAGTAATGAGTGACAGAGGAATTGTATATGCACTTTATTCAATGATAGTTTTGGGGAAAAATGTGTGTGGGAAGTGAGGGGAGAGACAAAAATTTAAAAGCAAACTTGGTAAAATGTTAACATTTGAGGAATCTCAATGAAGAGTAGATGGATTCTTTGTATTATTTTGCAACTTTTCTGAAATTATTTCAAAATAAATGTTAAAATAATAAAGTATACTTATATAACTCTTGACCAGGCATGGTGGCTCACACTTGTAATCCCAGCCTATATATACACATACACACACACACACACACACACACACACACACACATATATACTTATATAACTCTTTCAAGGGACAATACTAAACCATACCTCAACATAGTAATGGCCATATATGACAAGACTACAGCTAACATCATAACAGTAAAATGTTGAAACTTTTTCTCCAAGATCAGGACCAAGACGAAAATGATCACTCTACCCACTTCTACTCAAGATAGTACTGGAACTTCTAGCCAGAAGAATTCAGTAAGAAAAAGAAATAAAGCCATCTAACTTGTTAAAGAAAGAAGTAACATTTTCTGTTCTCAAGCAATACAATATTACACATAGGAAATCCTAAAGCCTCAACAGCAACGAAGAAAGCACAACACCAACTGCTAGAACTAATAAACAAACTCAGGAAACTTGCAGGATAAAATATTAGCATACAATAATCAAGTTGAGTTTTTATGCAGTAATAGCAAATATCAGAAAAAAATAGAGAAAAAAATTACATTTACAACAGCATCAAAAAGAATAAAATATGTAAACACACTTAAGAAGGTAAAAGATATGTATGCTCAAAACTACAAAACATTGAAAAAAGAAGTTGAAAAAGTCAAAATAAATGGAAGAATTAATAACGCTAAAACATTTATATCATCTGAAGAAATCTACAGGTTTAGCATAATACTTATCAAAATTCTAAAGACTTATTTTTATAGAAATAGAAAAAACAGTATCAAATTTTATATGAAACCACAAAAGACCTTGCAAGGCCAGAGTTTTCTTGAGCAAAATGAACAAAGCTGGAGGTATCATACTACCTGACCTCAAAATACAATGCAAACCTACAGCAATCAAAACAGCATAGTACTGGCATAAAAATAGATGTATAGACCAATGGAACAGAATAGAGAGCCCAGAAATAAGTCCACACACTTATAGTCAGTTGGTATTTAACAAAGAACACACAACGGGCAAAAGACAATCTCTTTAATAAGTTATGTTGGAAAAACTGGATATCTGTATGCAGAAGAGGGAAATTGACTCTTATCTTACACGACGTACATAAATTAACTCGAAATGGGTTACATACTTAAATGTAAGACCTGAAACGATGAAACTACTAGAAGAAAACATAGAGGAAAAGCTTGTTGACACATTGGTCTGGGCAGTGATTTCTTGGATATGACCCCAAAAGTACAGGCAACAAAAGCAAAAACAGGTAAACAGAGTTGCATCAAACTAAAAACTTCTGCATAGCAAAGGAAATAACAGAATGAAGAGAAAACTGAAGGAATAATAAAAAATATTTGCAAACCATACATTTGATAAGGGGTAATATCCAACATATATAAGGAACTCAAACAACTCATAACCAAGAAAACAAAAAAACTCTATTAAAAATTTTCTAAGTATCAGAAAAGTCATTTCTCAAAAGAAGAAATACAAATGGTCAGAAGGTATATGAAAAAAATTCAACATCATTAATCATTGGAGTACTCCAAATCAAAATCACAATGATATATCACCTTGCACATGTTAAAATGGCGATTATCGAAACAATAGGAGATAATTAGTTTTGGAGAGGATGTAGAGAAAAGAACCCCCGTATAGTTTTGGTGGGGATATAAATTGGTACAGCCTATGAAAAACACTAAGGCGTTTCCTCATAGAATTAAAAATAAAACTATCATGTGATCCAGCAATTCCACTTCTGGGTATAATCTAAAGTAAATGAAATCAGTGTGTCACTGAGATATTTGCACTCCCATATTTGTTGCAACTTTATTCACAATAGTCAAGATACAGAATCAACCAACATGTCTATCACCAGATGAACAGACAAAGAAAATGTGACATATGTTGCACAATGGACTATTAGGACTATTATTCAGTGCTAAACAAAAGGAAATCCTGTCATTTGCCATAATATGAATGAACATGGAGGACTTTATGCTAAATAAAATAAGTTAAACAAAGAAAAATAATGCATGATCTCACTTACATATGGAATCTAGAAAAATCAAACCCATAGAGGTGGAGAGTAGAATGGTGTTTAGGGCTGGGGGTAGGGAAATAGAGATGTATTAGTCAAAAGTTTCAAAGCTTTTTTAGAGGAATAATTTCTATATATCTAATGTACATCATGGTGACTATAATTAATGTTACTATATTACACACTTGAAATTTACTAGAAGGGTAGGTCTTAAGTGTTCTCACCACACACACACACACACATAACACATGTACACAAATAGTAGCTATGGGAGGTGATTGATTATGGTAATCATATCACAATATATAGATATATCAAATTATTACATTGTACACATAAATATATACAATCAAATTTTATTGCCAATTACACATCAATAAATCTGAGAAAAAAGGTGGAAAAAAGGAACTCAGTATCAGAGGTGAGGTAAGTCTGGGTAGCAGTAAGAACCTTCTGTCCTGAGGAGATAAGAGTCAGTTACAGAGCAGGGGCTATGCCTTGCTACCCCAGACCAATCCTGAATGAGGGGTGGAGGGTGAAGAAATGATAGAAATGGGCCCTAATATATACTTTCAGAGTCCTTCAGTAAGCTGAAGGGGATAATTGAAAAACTTTTTTTTTTTTTAGACAGACTCGTTTTGTCGCCCAGGGGCTGGAGTGCAGTTGCAAGTGATTTTCCCCCCTCAGCCTCTCAAGTAGCTGGGACTACAGGTATGCACCACCAAACCCAGCTAATTATTCTAGGTTTTCTATTTTTTGTAGTGATGGGTTTCTCCATGATACTCAGGCTGATCTCAAACACCTAGGCTCAAGTCCACCTTGGCCTCCCTAAATACTGGGGTTGTAGTCATGAGCTGCCGCACCCAGAGGAAAAACATTTAACATTGTTAATTAAGCTCTAGTTGTCACTCATGGATGGTGAAATAGCTAAAATGGTTTTGGATTACAGTGATAGTGATAATTGTGACAATGAAGATGATATTGCTAATATTGCAGGAAAAGGGTCTATAGACGACATGGCGAAAATATGTGATGGGCTTATGGAAAGACCAGAGCAGTGCACATTCATAACAGGACCAGAAATCATGTAAGTTTATGCACTCAAAGAGGAACTTCTAAGACAACAACCATTGTTAATGAGGCAAATGACTTTGGATGAAGCATTTAAGAAGCCGTTGATCAGAATGCCTCCTCATCCCTAGAGGGTCCATTTCCTGGTCCCACAACTGTTTCTGACGTTTCTTCTCACCTAAAAACAAAATGCAGTGTACAGTAACCTTGCAATGAAAACATGGCATTGTAGGTGGAGACTGAAAGTCTGCCATCGTTTATTGTTGGTATTGTTTAACAGCTGATGCAGGTATTCTGATGATGCTACTGTGCTGCTTATTTTCCCTGAGCATATTATTACTTTTTCCTGTGTAGATGATATGTCTTTTTTTTTTTTTTTTTTTTTTTTTTTTTTTTTTTTTTTTTTTTTTTTGAGAAGGAGTCTCTCTCTTGTTGCTCAGGCTGTAGTGCAATGGCACGATCTTGGCTCACTGCAACCTCCACTTCCCAGATTCAGGTGATTCTCCTGCCTCAGCCTCCCGAGTAGCTGGGATTACAGGCTCCTGCCCCCATGCCTGGCTAATTTTGTATTTTTGGAAGAGACGAGGTTTCTCCATGTTGGTCAGGCTTGTCTTGAACTCCTAACCTCTTCATTCATGGGAGCAGCACAGCATGGAAGCTAAGAGAACAGACTTGGAGCCATCACCTGGTTGCGCATCTGTGACTTCCTAACTGTGCAACCTTGGGCAAGTCACTCAACCTCTCTGAGTGAGGTTCTTCATCTGTACATTGGAGAGATCCACAGTTACCTCTTGTGAGGACTGAATGAGTGGGCAGAGTGCCAAGGGGGTGAGTAGGCCCTGTGAATGCCCACTGTGGGTCCTCAGCCACTTCTGCGAGGCCCCAGGCTGGGGTACATGTCCTGTACACGTGCACCCAGACTGCTCACCTCTTCGAGTGCCTGCCAGAGGGGCTCAGCAGCCTGGGGACAAGGCAGCCTGGAAGTTCATGGATGGAATGCCCTGGGAACAGTCCTCAGCCCATGAAGAACAGAGCTGGTGGATAAAGACTCCAGTATCTCTGTCCTGTAGCCTCACAGGGGGCACTTTTTTTTTTAAAGTGTTTGTATTGTTTTTATTTTGCACAGTTCTTTTTATCCTTAAGTTATATGTCATTAAGGATATAATATCTAATGACTATTTTAAACATTTGATTGTGGCAAAATACATGTAATATTTTTCATCTTAACCATTGTTATATGTGGTAGCGTTAAGTACATAAATATTGTTGTGCAACCAAACTCCAGAATTCTTTTCTTTTGAGACAGAGTCTTACTCTGTGACACCCAGGCCGAAGTGCAGTGGCATGATCTCTGCTCATTACAGCCTCTGCCTCCCCAGTTCAAGCAATTCTCCCACCTCAGCCTCCCAAGAAGCAGGAATTACAGGCGTGCACCACCATGCTTGGCTAATTTTTGTGTTTTTTGGTAGAGACAGGGTTTCACCATGTTGGTCAGGTTTGAACTCCTGGCCTCAAGTGATCTGCCCACCCTGGCCTCCCAAAGTGTTGGAATTACTGGCGCGAGCCACTGTACCTGGCCCACAATTCTTTTTATCTTATAAAACTGAACCTCTGTGCCCATTAAACAATTTTCCATCCCCCTGCCCTAGCCCCTGACACCCCCAATCTACTTTGTGTCTCTATGAATTTGACCACTCTAGTACCCTGTATAAGTGACATCATACAGTGTTGGTTCTCCTGTGGCTGTCTAATTTCACCCAGCATAATGTCCTCAAGGTTCACCCATGCTGTAGCAGGGGTCAGGATTTCCTTTCTTTATAAGGCTGAATCAGTTTATTGTATGTATAGACCACATTTGGAAAAATCACTCATCCATCAACAGTTAGTTCAGTCATCCATCAACATTTTTGGCCATTGTGAAAATATGATTATGAAAAATACTGCTTTTGGATTGTGTACAAATATCCAATTGAATCCCTGTTTTCTTTTCTTTCTCTTTCTTTCTTTCCCGCCCTCCCTCCCTCCCTGCCTCCCTTCCTCCATCCCTCCCTCCCTCTCTCCCTCCCTCCCTTCTTTCTCTCTCTCTCTCTCTCTTTCTTTCTTTCTTTCTTCTTTCTTTCTTTTTTGAGACAGGGTCTCACTCTGTTGCCCAGGCTGGAGTTCAGTGGCATGATCTCAGCTGACGGCAGCTTCCCAAGTAGCTGGAATTAGAGGTGCGTGCCACTACTGTGTGTTTTCTGGCTAATTTTTGTATTTTTAGTAGAGACGGGGCTTCATCATGTTTACCAGGCTGGTCTCAAACTCCTGACTTCAAATAATCCAGCCACCTCGGCCTCCCAAAGTGCTGGGATTACAGGCATGAGCCACCATGCCCGGCCTGAATCCCTGTTTTCAATTCTTGTGATCACACACCCTGAATGGAGTTTCTGGGTCAAATAGTAGTTCTATTTTTTGAGGAACCACTGTACTGTTTCTGTAGTGGTGCACAGGAACTGGATCGTGTGCCTACCCTCAAGGCACTGCTGCATCTGCAAGAGGTGACCCATCTTTCTCAGAGGGGGGACACTGCAGGCCCAACTAGACATAGACACCAGGCATGCCCTCTCTGCAGGCAAGCAGGGTTTGGGGAAGGCTCAGAAGCTCAAAGAACCATGCTGTCTACTGTGACTGTCAGCAGCAGAAGCTGTCATCCCCCAACCCTGAACACACTGCTGTTCCAGCCTTGCCCATCACTCCCTGTCTCCCACCCGCAGGACCCAGCCCTGGTCTGGGCTCAACGTTCTCCAAAAGCAGGAGGTAGATAGATGGGGCCCACATTTGCTGCCGCAAGCCTCCCCCAGTAGGCTCCTTCTGTGCTAGCTGGATGGGCTACTGTTCCCTTTTCACAGCTGACAATTCCAGATGGATTTGGTACACACACTTCTCCACATCAGAGTGACAGGTCACAAATGGGGTGTGTGTGGAAGGGAATCCCTGACCAGCCGGTGGCTGTGGGAGGGCTCCCAGGGTAGCCAAGAATGTATGCACTTGACCTGCAAATGCAATCAAAAGATGAGTACTCCAAGCAAGGGTCTCAGCATGTGCAGAGGCAACAGACCAGATGCCCCTGGAGCAGCAGGGCCAGCCCTGCAAGGTCGGATTGTGGCAGCAGTGTGAGCACTAAGCAGTCATGCTGAGTCCTGAGCTCAGCAGCGGCAGCTGCAAGGGGAGCCTGTTCACTTCCATAGGCTCAGCCAGCAAGGACACAGCGAGCCCACATGATTCAGTCTGTCACTTACACAGATGGCAAAGGTGAGATCAGCCTGGTGTCAGCCCCTGCAGCCCCAGTCTTCCAGCACGACACTGGGCCAGACGGCACAGTGGTGGGTTCCTAACTACAGGCAAGCAGTCCTGTCGTTTGCTGCTGCACCTGGAGGAGGGGGACCAAGGAAGACCCTGGCATGGCTGGAACCAGGAGGAGAGTGAGAAATGGCCTTGCGATAGGTCTTCATAGTGCCATCTGTCTTCCCGGTTCTCAAGGAATTCCATCAGGGTGAGGGCCATACTGAGGTGGAGCCTCACCTGCACAGCCAGGGTGGGGACCTGCAGGTGGGCTGTGGCCTCCCCTTGGCCCTAGCGCCCTCAGCACCAGGGTAGCTGGCCCAGGCGGAGGCTGCATTAGACACCTTGGTGGCTCCGAGAGTGGCATCTTCATGGGAGTGTGAGCTGCCTGCCTTTAGCCCCACAAGAGGCTGGCTTGGGTGTGCCTGTCTTTGCCTGTTCAAAGGGGCCAGGCTGTCCAAACAGACACCGGATCAAGAACAAGTGCAGCACAGGTTAAACCACTCTCCCATCACTGTAGAATCTCACCGCAGCTCAGGGTAACTTCCCCGGGTGCATTTCTTTCTCTATGTCTAGCTCATCATATGATATATAAAAGAGGAAAAAACACAAGCTGGTTATTGCTGAGTAACGGTCCAGTTAGATCCGGTCCAATACGGTTCAATCCAGCTTGATCTGGTTTGATCCGGTTTGATCTGGCTCGATCTGGACTGGTCCGGTTTTATCTGGTTTGATCCGGTCCGATCCAGTTTCATCCAGCTTGATCCGGTTTGATCCGGTTTGATCTGGCTCAATCCGGTTCGATCCGGTTTCATCCAGTTCGATCCGGTTTGATCTGATTCGATCCGGTTTTATCTGGTTTGATCCGGTTCAATCAAAGCTGATCTGGTTTGATCCAGCTTGATCCGGTTTGATCCTGTTCCACCGGGTTCTATCCGGTTTGATCTGGCTCGATCCGGTTCGATCCGGTTCGATCCGGGCTGATCCGGTTTGATCCAGCTTGATCCGGTTTGATCCGGTTTGATCCTGTTCGACTTGGTTTTATCCGGTTTGATCTGGCTCGATCCGGTTTGATCCACTTCGATCTGGTTTTATCCGGTCTGAACCGGCTTTATCCGGTCTGAGCCGGTCCGATCCGGGCTGATCCGGTTTGATCCGGTTTGATCTGGCTCGATCCGGTTTGATCCGGTTCTATCCGGTTTTATCTGGTCTGAACCCGTTTTATCTGGTCTGATCCGGTCTGATCCGGTTTCATTCGGTTTGATCCGGTCCGATCTGGTTTGATCCGGTTTCATCCAGCTCGATCCGGTTTGATCCGGTTCAATTCGGTTTGATCTGGTTCGATCTGGTTCGATCCGGTTCGATCCGGTTTGTTCCGGTTTTATCCGGTCTGAAACGGTTTTATCCAGTCCGATCCGGGCTGATCAGGTCCGATCCGGTTTTATCCGGTTTGATCTGGCTCGATCCGGTTTGATCCGGTTCGATCCGGTTTTTTCGGGTTCGGCCCGGTTTTATCCGGTTTGATCTGGCTCGATCCGGTTTGATCCAGTTCGATCCGGTTTTTTCCGGTTCGATCCGGTTTTATCCGGTTTGATCCGGTTCGATCCGGTTTTTTTCGGTTCGATCCGGTTTGCTCTGGCTCGATCCGGATTGATCCGGTTCGATCTGGCTCGATCCGGTTTGATCCAGTTCGATCCAGCTTGATCCGGTTTGATCAGGCTCGATCCGGTTTGATCCAGTTCGACCCGGTTTTATCAGGTCTCAACCGGTTCTATCCGGTCTGATCCGGTTTGATGGAGTTCTATCCAGTTTTATCCGGTCTGATCAAACCAGCTCAAACTGGTTCAAACAGATAAAACCGGATCGAACCGGTTCTGACTGGAACAGACTGGATCAAACCAGCTCAAACTGGTTCAAACCGGATAAAACCGGCTCAAACCAGTTCAGACTGGATCAGACCGGATCAAACCGGATCAAACCGGATCGAACCGGCTCAGACCGGTTCCAACCGGTTCAAACTGGATCAAACCGGATCAAACCAGCTCAAACCGGATGAAACCGGATAAAACCGACTCAAACCGGTTCCAACCAGATCAAGCCGGATGAAACCGGATAAAACCGACTCAAGGCCGGGCGCGGTGGCTCAAGCCTGTAATCCCAGCACTTTGGGAGGCCGAGACGGACGGATCACGAGGTCAGGAGATCGAGACCCTCCTGGCTAACACGGTGAAACCCCGTCTCTATTAAGGAATACAAAAAACTAGCCGGGCGAGGTGGCGGGCGCCTGTAGTTCCAGCTACTCGGGAGGCTGAGGCCGGAGAATGGCGTAAACCCGGGAGGCGGAGCTTGCAGTTAGCTGAGATCCGGCCACTGCACTCCAGCCTGGGTGACAGAGCGAGACTCCGTCTCAAAAAAAAAAAAAAAAAAAAAAAAAAACCGACTCAAACCGGTTCCAACCGGATCAAGCCGGATCAAACCGGATGGAACCGGATCAAACCGGATCGCACCGGCTCACACCGGTTCCAACCGGTTCAAACTGGATCAAACTGGATCAAACCGGCTCAAACCGGATCAAACCGGCTCAAACCGGATCGAACCGGCGCAGACCGGTTTAAACTAGATCAAACCGGCTCAAACCGGATGGAACCGGTTCAAGCCGGATCAAACCGGATAAAACCAGCTCAGACCGGATGGGACCGGATCAAACCGGATGGAACCGGATCAAAGCGGATCAAACCGGATCGAACCGGCTCAGACCGGTTCCAACCGGTTCAAACTGGATCAAACCGGCTCGAACCGGATCAAACCGGATGGAACCGGATCAAAGCGGATCAAACCGGATCGAACCGGCTCAGACCGGTTCCAACTGGATCAAACCGGATCAAACCAGATGCAACCGGATCAAACCGGCTCAAACCGGATCGAACCGGCTCAGACCGGTTCCAACCGGTTCAAACTGGATCAAACCGGATCAAACCGGCTCAAACCAGATCGAACCGGCTCACAGAGGTTCCAACCGGTTCAAACCAGTTCCAACCAGCTCAAGCCTCTTCAAACCGGATGGAACCGGATCAAACCGGTTCCAACCGGCTCAAGCCTGTTCAAACCGGATGGAACCGGATCAAACCGGTTCAGACTGGATCAGACCGGATCGAATGGGTTCAAACCGGATCAAACCAGCTCAAACCGGTTCAAACCGGATAAAACCGGCTCAAACCGGTTCAAACCGGATCAAACAAGTTCCGGCTCAGACCGGTCCCAACCGGCTCAGACCGGTTCGAACCGGATCAAACCGGATCAAACCGGCTCGAACCGGATCGAACCGGCTCAGACCGGTTCCAACCAGATCGAACCGGCACAGACCGGTTCCAACAGGTTCAAACTGGATCAAACCGGATCAAACCGGATGCAACCGGATCAAACGGGCTCAAACCGGATCGAACCGGCTCAGACCGGTTCCAACCAGTTCCAACTGGATCAAACCGGATGAAACCGGCTCAAGCCGGATGAAACCGGATAGAACCAGCTCAGACCGGTTCCAACTGGTTCAAACTGGATCAAACCGGATGGAACCGGATTAAACCGGATCAAACCGGAACAAACCGGATCGAACCGGCTCAAAGCGGTTCCAACCGGCTCGAGCCGGTTCAAACCGGATCAAACCGGATGGAACCGAATCAAACCGGCTCAAACCGGCTCAAACCGGTTCAAACCGGATCGAACCGGCTCAAACCGGAGGGAACCGGATCAAACCGGATCGAAACGGCTCAGAACCGGATCAAACCGGATACAAACAGATCAACCCGGATCACACCGCATCAAACCGGATCAAACCGGCTCAAACCAGTTCCAACCGGTTCAAACTGGATCAAACCGGTTCAAACTGGATCAAACCGGTTCAAACTGGTTCAAACCGGATCAAACCGGATGGAACCGAATCAAACCGGCTCAAACCGGCTCAAACCGGTTCAAACCGGATCGAACCGGCTCAAACCGGATGGAACCGGATCAAACCGGATCGAACCGGCTCAGAACCGGATCAAACCGGATACAACCGGATCAACCCGGATCAGACCGCATCAAACCGGATCAAACCGGCTCAAACCAGTTCCAACCGGTTCAAACTGGATCAAACCGGATCAAACCGGTTCAAACTGGATCAAACCGGTTCAAACTGGATCAAACCGGTTCAAACTGGATCAAACCGGTTCAAACTGGATCAAACCGGATCAAACTGGATCAAACTGGATCAAACCGGTTCAAACTGGATCAAACCGGATTAAACCGGCTCAAACCGGTTCCAGCCGGATCAACCCGGATCGAACCGGATGGAACCGGATCAAACCGGATCAACCCGGATCAGACCGGATCAAACCGGATCGAACCGGCTCAAACCGGTTCCAACCGGTTCAAACTGGATCAAACCGGATCAAACCGGTTCAAACTGCCGGATCAAACCGGCTGAGACCGGTTCCAACCGGTTCAAACTGGATCAAACCGGATCAAACCGGCTGAGACCGGTTCCAACCGGTTCAAACGGGATCAAACCGGCTGAGACCGGTTCCAACCGGTTCCAACCGGTTCAAACTGGATCAAACCGGATCAAACCGGATGGAACCGGATCAAACCAGCTCAAACCGGTTCAAAACGGATAAAACCGGCTCAAACCGGATCGAACCGGCTCAGACTGTTTCCAACCGGTTCAAACCGGTTCAAAACGGATAAAACCGGGTCAAACCGGATCGAACCGACTCACACTGTTTCCAACCGGTTCAAACCGGATCAAACCGGCTCAAACCCGATATAACCGGATCAAACCGGCTCAAACCCGATATAACCGGATCAAACCGGCTCAAACCGGATGGAACCGGATAAAACCAGCTCAAACCCGATATAACCGGATCAAACCGGCTCAAACCGGATGGAACCGGATAAAACCGGCTCAAACCGGATCGAACCGGCTCAGACTGGTTCCAACCGGTTCAAACCGGCTCAAACCGGCTCAAACCCGATATAACCGGCTCAAACCGGCTCAAACCCGATATAACCGGATCAAACCGGCTCAAACCGGATGGAACCGGATCAAACTGGCTCAAACCGGATCAAACCGGATCAAACCGGATCAAACCGGATCGAACCGGCTCAGAGCGGTTTCAACCGGTTCAAACCGCATCAAACCGGCTCAAACCGGCTCAAACCGGCTCAGACCGGTTCCAACCGGTTCCAACTGGCTGAAACGGGATCAAACCGGATGAAACCGGATGAAACCGGCTCAAACCTGATCAAACCGGATGGAACCGGATCAAACCGGATCAGACCGGATCAAACCGGATCAAACTGGCTCAAACCGGTTCCAACCGGCTCAAGCCGGTTCAAACCAGATGGAAACGGATCAAACCAGCTCAAACCGGATCAAACTGGCTCAAACCGGTTCCAACCGGCTCAAGCCGGTTCAAACCAGATGGAAACGGATCAAACCAGCTCAAACCGGTTCAAACCGGATAAAACCGGCTCAGACTGGTTCCAACCGGTTCAAACCGGATCAGACCGGTTCAAACCGGATCAAACCGGCTCAAACCAGATATAACCGGATCAAACCGGATCGAACCGGATCAAACCGGATCAAACCGGATCAAACCAGATCAAACTGAATGGAACCGGATCAAACCGGCTCAAACCGGATCAAACCGGATGGAACCGGATGAGACCGGATGAAACCGGATCAAACCGGTTCAGACTGGATCAGACCGGATCAAACCGGATCGAACCAGTTCAAACCGGATCAAACCAGCTCAAACCGATTCAAACTGGATCAAACCGGCTCAAACCGGTTTAAAAACGGATCAAACCAGCTAAAACCGGATGGAGCCAGATCAAACCGGATCGAACCGCCTCAGACCGGTTGCAACCGGTTCAAACTGGATCAAACCGGATCTAACTGGTTCAAACCGGATCAAACCGGATGGAACCGGATCAAACCGGCTCAAACCGGATCGAACCGGCTCAGACCGGTTCCAACTGGTTCAAACTGGATCAAACCGGCTCAAACCGGATCAAACCGGATGGAACCGGCTCAAACCGGACCGAACCGGATCATACCGGATCGAACCGGCTCAGACCGGTTCCAACCGGTTCAAACTGGATCAAACCAGATCATACCGGCTCAAACCGGATCAAACCGGATGGAACCGGATCAAACCGGATGTGACCGGATCAAACAGAATCAAACCGGATCAAACCAGCTCAAACCGGATGGAACCGGCTCAGACCGGTTCCAACCAGTCCCAAGTGCATCAAACCGGATCAAACCGGCTCAAACCGGATCAAACCAGAGGGAACCGGATCAAACCGGCTCAAACCGGATCAAAACGGATCGAACCGGCTCAGACCGGTTCCAACCGGTTCAAACTGGATCAAACCAGATCAAACCGGATCAAACCGGATCAAACCAGCTCAAACCGGATCAAACCGGAGGGAACCGGATCAAACCAGCTCAAACCGGATCAACCGGTCCAAAGTGCATCAAACCGGATCAAACCGGCTCAAACCGGATCAAACCGGAGGGAACTGGATCAAACCGGCTCAAACCGGATCAAAACGGATCGAACCGGCTCAGACCAGTTCCAACCGGTTCAAACTGGATCAAACCAGATCAAACCGGAGCAAACCGGATCAAACCAGCTCAAACCGGATGGAACCAGATCAAACCGGATGTGACCGGATCAAACAGAATCAAACCGGATCAAACCAGCTCAAACTGGTTCAAACCGGCTTAAGCCGGTTTAAACCGGATCAAACCGGATCAAACCGGATGGAACCGGCTCAGACTGGTTCAAACAGGTTCAAACTGGATCGAACCGGATCAAACCGGCTCAAACCGGATCAAATGAGATGGAACAGGATCAAACTGGATCAAACCGGCTCAAACTGGATCAAACCGGATGGAACCAGATCAAACAGGATCAAACCGGCTCAAACCGGATCAAACCGGATGGAACAGGATCAAACCAGATCAAACCGGCTCAAACTGGATCAAACCGGATGGAACCGGATCAAACAGGATCAAACCGGCTCAAACCGGATGGAACCGGATCAAACCGGTTAAGACAGATTATGGCTAATGAGAAATAGGACAAAGTTTGGTTATACAAAATCAACCACTAACTGGAAGAGCTGGAAGTGACTTAAATTGCAATCTTAAAGCAATTTTTTTTCTATTACTGCCTTTTTTCCTCAAAAGGTTTTTAAATCTTCAGATTTAAGTGGAATTGTTGATTCTCTTTTTTCATATGATACGAACAATCTCTACCATATTCATAATATTGAGCAATCTAGAAATTATTTAATACACTTCAAGATACAAGTTATTGCTCATGTTACACATGAGGTCTTTTATTATGAAGCAAGTCCTCAGTGTAATAAGTAAGGATTTCCTGACAAAATAAACAATCAACATCAGTGCTCTCTGTCAGAAAGACTTGACTCCATGTGCCAAAGCTATAATATGTCAAATAATCCTTTAATTAGATTACAAAATGTAGCTATTATATGTCAAATATCTATTGATCCCAGGAAGAAAATGGCTTGAGGTTTCTTAATTATGCAACACCAAAATTCATTTGCCATGCACTTAACTCCAAATCACCTTCTTAAGAAATTAATATTAGAGAGAATGTTTAGGCATATAAAAGCACATAATTGAAATTTAACAAAAAAAGCATTAGTAATGAATAATACTGGGTTTTAAAACATTGCCAATGCATTAACTTAAGAATTTGTACATTGGGCTGCAAATATAAAATAGTTTGAGATATTGGAGGAAGGGAATTTATCTTCCAGCTATATAAACTAGTACCAAACATTTGAGCGTCAACTCTAGTTGTGCTGAAGGGAGTTAAAAGGGACTCATTATGATGGTCAAGTTTTGCCCACTTCAGGGGTAAGTAAGGAAATGCTGTGAGAGGAGTGACAGTGGCTTGGGAAAGATTAGGTCAATGGGGTATGTAGCAAAGAGAGGGTATGTATAAAAACAGAACAGCTCCTGGATATTTTCCCATCTTCTTTCTAGGTTTTGGTTGTTTGGTGTAAGAGCTAAACTTATTGCAGAAGGTAGAGGGACCAGTTCTTAGCTTTCCACCAGGGAGAAATGGAGGCAGCATTGGTCTCTGTGGAATGGCCATGACCAACCCTTAGAGATGAAAAAGAAGAAAGGACACAAAAATTGACAACCTGTAAAGAAGACATGGGAGCAGGTGACAGTGCTTTAGAAATCACCAACACAGCCACCAATGAGGAAGCCGAATTACAGAGATAGCAGGGCACAGAAACAGGTTCACAGTGGAAGTCTGGGCTGAGAACAGAGATTCGGTGCCTGTGTTTAGTATGGTATTCAGAATACAAAGAACAGGTACTCACTCTATGTACATGTTGTTTTATTCTCCCTACAGCTTATCATTGATACTGAGAAATTATTATTATTATTATCATCATCATTATATTTTTTTGAGATAGAGTCTCACTCTGTCACCCAGGCTGGAATGCAGTGGCACCATCTCAGCTCACTGCAACATCCACCTCCTGGGTTTAAGCAATTCTCGTGCCTCAGCCTTCCGAGTAGCTGGGATTACAGACGCCAACCACACGCCTGGTTAATTTTTGTATTTTTCGTAGAGACGGGGTTTCGCCATGTTGGCCGGGCTGGTCTCAAACTCCTGACTTCAGGTGATCCACCCATCTTGGCCTCCCAAAGTGCTGAAATTACAGGCATGAGCCACCGCACCCAGCCAATTGAGAAATGATTATTATATAATACTTTTATTTCCAGTAGTTGTTTTCCTAATTTGGTGCTGGTGCTGTCTTCTGAATAATATTTTTCTTTCTCACTGTATAAATGTTAATAGCATAATAGGTATTAGACTGCTCAGAAGACTTATTATCCAAGAAATTTCTGGATTGAGATAAGACTGACACCTAAGAGATAATCCTTGTTACTACTATTTTTGAGTTGCCGATGAATTAATTAAACATATTTATGCAATGATCTCCACATATATGAGAAGCATTTCATAAAATCTGTACAGTTGAATTAAAATAAAAGAGAGAGAGAAAATTAATACATTTTATGCTGTCTACAAACACAAACAAGACAATTTTGGGGGAAAATCCTGTAAGTGTAAATTCTGGAAAATCTGAGCATTCAGTATTTGTTGAATGCTATCAAAGCCAAATACCAGAAGCAGATACAGGATAGGATAATTGATATAAGAGGAACTGGAATGATGAGTAAAAACTGAACAAGAAACAAAGGAGAGGAAGAGAACATGGAGAATATTCTCATCAGTGGCATGCATGTATTATCATGAGTCGTTTCTCAGAGATCTGATCAGTTTCCTTATAAGGTCCAGGAAAGAGGACCGTGACAGTGGAAGAAGAAGAAAAAGAGGGTTTAAACAATAACTCTGACATATAGTAATTTCTTAATTTGTCTGGAATACATTTGTGATACCCATGTGACAGATAAATAGTGCACGTATTTTCTTTTAAAGAAAATGAAACAAGAAAAATAAGCATGGATTTAGGAAAAGAGGAGAAAGAAAGAAGCTGTTTAAAAGAGTGTTGCACACTAATATCCAGGACTCCGCATGGAGGTGGTTCAATTTCTGTTGACTGTTAATCGACTGCACATACCTGGAGACCAGCAATGCTGAAAATTAAAAGCTTCAGAACTGCTGTGAGGAAGGTGATTCATGGCAATATTTTACTTCCCTCTCCAGGCAAATCTCCATTTATCGCCTGTAGAGTTAGATAGTTTGGGGTTGACTTCTAAGACAGGCTGTCTTTCCCAATAGAGACCTAATCTTTCTGAGAATCTAGTGTACAACTTTTTAAAAAGTCAGTGTTTAATATCTGGAGGTGGGATTAATAGTAGGTATTTGATAATTCCAGAAGTTTTTTAAGCAGATTTTTTTTTCATATTTGTAGTCTGTGATCCTATCAATTTATTGCCTGACAAAATCTGTAAATTCCAACTAAAAATCTGTGAGGAAAAGAAATGGGATTTGAATCAGAATATTTTCTGTTTCATTAAAAGTATGACCTGAATTTTATGACAGCTATGTAATCAGCACTAGGATTGTGAAATAAATTTAAAATTAGATGTTGAAGAGTCATATGTGTTTAATCTGTATATATTTAAAAACAACTGTTTTGTAATCCCAGCACTTTGGGAGGCCGAGGTGGGTGGATCACCTGATGTCAGGAGGTCGAGACCAGTCTGGCCAACATGGTGAAACGTCTCTACCAAAAATACAAAAATTAGCTGGGCATGGTGGCGGGTGCCTGTAATCGCAGCTACGCTGGAGGCTGAAGCAGGAGAATTGTTTGAACCCGGGAGGTGGAGGTTGCAGTGAGCCGAGATTGCACCACTGCACTCCAGTCTGGGTGACAGACCGAGACTCCATCTCAAAAAACAAACAAACAAACAAACAATTTGTTGTCATAGTTCTGTGGTTTGTTACTGGTATTTGCTAGGCAATGGGCTCTGGAGACAGCTGGTATCTAGTCCTGGTTTCACCTTTTGTAGCCACATACAAAAAGAAATTAGTTTACTCATCTGTAAAGTGAGGTAATAGTACCCACTAATAAGGTTATTTTGAGGATTCATGTAAAGATTTCTTCACAGGGGTAGGTGCTGAATAAACATCTACTACTAGCTATCTGATTACCTACTTATTGTCTCTATTTCTATCTATTTAAATGTGTATATAATATTTGGTACAATTTAGAAAATATTCCCATTTGCAATATTATTTTTTTCAGAAGATGTTATTTGAAAATGCAAGCGGCAAAGCAAAGGATAACTAACATTCTAAGTATCTATTCTATGTTATAGATAGCGCTACTTATAAAAATTATATTCTTTCATTTAACTCTCAAAACAGTGCTTGATCCCTTCCCTTTTTATGTCCTTGATATCAAGATGGGTCACAATTTGCTCCACTGGTCACTATCACCTCCATGAAAATTCAGCCTTGGTTCATATATATATATGCACAATATTTATATATAATTGTATATATACACATATATGGTGTACAACATGATTTTTTGAAAAATTGTGTATGTATATATATATACATGGTATACAGTGTGATTTCTTTATATATGTGTACATTGTGGAATGATTAAATTAACATATCTATCACCCGACATATTTTTGTGTGTGTGATGAGAACACGTAAAATCTACTCTCAGCAATTTTCAAGAATATATATATTTTCTTTTTTTGATTGGCACCATACCATGCCAAGATTGTTTTAAGAATATATCATTATTACCTATAGTTATCATGTTGTACAATAGATCTCCAAGACTGTTTACTGAAATTTTGTACCCTTTGTCCAACATCCCTCCATTCTCTGTCTCTCTGGCTACTGCAGCCCCTGGCAAGCACCATTGCAGTGTATGCCTCTCTGTCAATGTTTTCAGATTCTACACATAAGTGAAATCATATAGTTTTTTTTTCTATACCTGGCCAGACTTAGCATAAACATCCTTAGGTTCATCCACATTGTGGCAACTTGTTCTTTTTACATCTGCTTACATGGAATATTCTGATCTGGAAATACAGCCTCAATAATTACTGCTGATTATTGCATAGTTGTGGAATTAATGCTTCCTTTGCAGGAGATACAGGCTTCGTCAATTTGGACTAATTGGTGTTTCTTGAATAGATTATCCTAGACATCTACTCCAATAATAACCATGCTTGATCTTTGCAGATAACATGTAAAAAAAAGTCTTTAAAAAAAAACCCCTAGTCTTTTGAAGTAGATATATTTCACATACTCCATATTTACATATTTACACTACTCAGTTATACTATTGAAACATTAGATGACGAGAGATTAAGTAATTTACCAAAAAAAGAAGGTTGGTAAAGCCTGACATTGGAATTTGAATTCACTTTTTTTGGAGTGTCCAGCCTGTGATTTTTCTATTCCATCATCTAGCATCTCCTATACAGAACTAAAAATGATTCTGTTTATATAGAATAAAAATATTTAATATAAGAACTAGAAGGTCAACATAAATGTATTATTGTTATCACAGTTACTCCTACTGAGTCGCTAATATGATAAAACACCTTTTGCTTTTATGGAGAAAATAGGTGATAACATTAATATAAACAAAATGATACATTAATAATATAGTGGAAAGTTCTGTGCATTTTTCCACTTTCTTTTTGAAATGCAATGAATAGAAATTGAATTAAACAAAAATGGTGCAAAATCATTGTTACATAACTGTACGCATTAAAGCTTGAAAACATTTGGACTCACTTTAAATACAAAACCGTTCATATGGTTTGGGATTAAGGGGCTCAGAAAGCAATATCCTTGGGTTATCTATAGGCAGTGTACTCAAAGCTGTTCAGATAACAGTAATTCTTCATTTGGACCAAGCACAGAAACAAGATTTAAATGTGGATCCAACATAGTGGATCTTTTTAAGAGGATTTCAGATGTTAAATTCTGAAGAACCGTAATTCAGTTATTCTTATGAAATCATGCCATTCATTGTCTTTTTTGGAGCTTGGCTCACTTCTGCGTACAGCCACTAACAGATGCTATTATAAACACCCACAGGAAAACCTGAAAATGTGCTGAATTTTGTATATATGAAAGCTTAAGCTTTAAACATGTTATACTTTTAAAAAGTACTTACGACGTGTGGTGGAATTAAGATCTGTAGCCCAAGGGCACTATAGAAGTTGCTAAGGAAACACTGTGGGATATAGTATAACATTCCTAAGAGCAGCTTTTAAAATAAAGACAGCATAGAAAATGCATAGTAGAAAATGGACAAAATCAAGATTTTCTTTAGGTCAATTCATAGGCTTATTTTCAGCTCTGAAAATTAATTATGGAAACTTTGCTGTAAGAAAAAGATTATTCTGACTGTGAATGTTAAAAATCCAAAGAAAGGCTGTGTATAAACTAAGGGACATCTACCAAAGCATGAATAGTTGAGACAATTAATGCTGGTAACGGTGTTGTGGGATTTAGACTTTACCTCAGAGCTTTATTTCAACGTTTCCCTCAATATCCAAATACAGTACATATGGCTTGAATTTTTCCATTTCATCTCTTTCTCTTTCTCTTTAAATGGAAGACATTTTTTACAGCTATGACTTCGGTGTGGTATTCAGACACCTTGGGCCTGAAACCTAAGCATTTTTTTTAATTGTGGATATTTATTTTTTCAATAGTGGGATTTAAAAAAATTATTTGATAAAAATCTTCAAATGATTTAAAAACACCTACCAGTTTTTTAAAAGTGTGCTTGTAATATATCAAGTGCCAAAGTCACAATAATTTTATATATTATTCTATAATGTATAGACACTTTAATTTAAGCAAGCATTACAATGAAGAACTGAGAAATTAACTACTCTGCTTTTATGTGCTCGTCATAGCACCATGCCACCTGAGTTATGTATCACTTTTTACACAGCACCTAATGCAAAACCATAAACAAATAAGAGAATCAAACAATAGCACATAGTGCCAACCATAAATAAATGTTGTGTATTGAAGGTGATGCTTTCTTGAGCTTAGTCACCTAGATGAACTTGTGATTAATATTTGGATGCAGAAGTTAAACGAAATATTGCAAACATTCTTTTTAACTTTAAGCAGATACTTAATGAAGTAAACATAGATACGTAATTTGGTTTTTATCTGAGCTTGCTGCTTATTTAGAGAAATTGTGAGAAGGCTAAGAAAGAAAAATAAATATCCTAGGCTTAAAAGTTGTTATGATAACACCACAATTTGTAAAATACACATTTCTCTTACTTTTAAAATTAAATGTGGAGCAGAAGCTATTGAAGTGTCCCTTCTTTAGTATTTTGACTTTTAAAAGGACATTTGTTGTTTTAAAAATAAGTTACTTTCATTAAAATTATTTTTATTTATATTCCTTCTTTGTAAAGGTAACTTATAATATTTACATATCAATTTTGTAACCAGATGTGTAGAATTTATTTAGACTGGTGTATTTGTTTCACTGATTTCAGAGTTTATCACTTTTTAAAAATATCCTGAATTTTCTATCCTTGAGAGTTTAATTTTACTTCATATTTTTTGTCTGAAGTTGATATATCTTCAAGTATTTTAAAAATATTTTTACAGTTTTGTTCTTGTTATTGTTTTACACTTGATATAACTTCAAATAGTCTGAAATATGCAGATCATAAACTTTGTTCCTTTATTTTTAAACCTGAAGTTTTGAGCTTATTGTAGATTCACAACACTTGTAAAAAATGCTACAGAACGATCCCCTGTACAATTTCTCCTGTTTCCTCCAATGATGACATCTTCTAAAACTATAGATTGTAATTACAACAAGGATACCGACATTGATACAGACAAAGTAAACAGTATTTCCATCACTGCAAGGATCCCTCATGCTGCCCTTTTACAGTCACACCAACTCTCCTTAACTCTGGCAACCACGAATATGTTCTCCATTTCTATCATTTTGTCATTTTAAGAAGGTTATAGAAATGGAATCATAGAGTATGTATCCTTCTCATAGGTATAATTATTATGTTATAATGTAAGAATAATTATTATAGCATAATTCTCTGGAGATTCATCAGGAATACTGGGTGTATCGATGGAATTTTCCTTTTATTGCTGAGACATTTTTCATAGTATAATACACCACAGTTTAATCATTAACTTGTTGAAGGACATTTGGATTCTTTTCAGTGTGGGCTATTATGAATAAAGCTGCTTTAAACATTCCTGTATAGGTTTTTGTCTGAACATAAGTTTGTATGTCTCTGGTATGAATGCCCAAAAGTGCAACCATTGGCTCATGTGGTAATTACATACTTAGTTTTATAAGAAACTGCCAGACTGTTTCACAGAGAGGTTGTACCATTTTACATTCCCATCAGCAATATATGTGAGATCCAGTTTCTCTGCATCCTCACCAGCATTTGGTGGTGTTACTATTTTTCTTCTTAGCCATACTGATAGGTGAATACTGATATCTCACTGTAGTTTTAATCTGCACTTACCTAAAGACTGATGACATCAAGTCTTTCCCCCCGCCCCCTACTGCTTATTTGCCATCAGTGCAACCTCTTCGTTGAATTATCTGTTCATGTCTTTTGCCCATTGTCGAACTAGATTGTGTATCTTATTACTATTGAGTTTTGATAGTTCTTTATGTATTCTAGATACCGGCTATTTGTCAGATATATGGTCTGCAAATATTTTCTCCAAGTCTATAGCTTGTATTTTTATAGAATTCACATAAACTTTAACAGAAAAAAATTATCATTTTGATGATATATATTTTTACTAATTTTTCCTTTTATTGTGCTTTTGCTGTCAAGTCTAAAAACTCCTTGTCTAGCCCTAGATTTTAAAGATTTTTCTTATATATGAAAAAATTTTTATAATTTTAAAAATTCACATTTATGCCCATCATTCCTTTTGAGTTTAGGTCAAGGTTCATTAATTGCCTATAGATTAACCCAACATCATTTATTTAAAAAGCTATCCTTACTCTATTGTGTTGGTTTTTCACATTTCAATAATCAGGCATGTTTGTGTGGGCCTATTTTTTGGTACTCTATTCTGATCCATTGATCTGTTTCTCCACCAATACCACATGCCTTGATTACTGTAGATACATAGGAAGACTTAGTACCATGTACAGTGACTCCTCTCACTTTATTTTGTCAATTTGACAAAAATCATTACAGGTATTTTAGTAAGAATTACAACGAAGACTGATTTGGGAAAATTGACATCTTGACTATATTGTCTTCCAATTTATGTACGTCTCTCCACTTATTTAGGTCTTCTTTGATTTTTTCATCAGTATTTTAAAATTATCAGCATAGGCCGGGCGCGGTGGCTCAAGCCTGTAATCCCAGCACTTTGGGAGGCCGAGACGGGCGGATCACGAGGTCAGGAGATCGAGACCATCCTGGCGAACACGGTGAAACCCCGTCTCTACTAAGAAATACAAAAAACTAGCCGGGCGAGGTGGCGGGCGCCTGTAGTCCCACCTACTCGGGAGGCTGAGGCCGGAGAATGGCGTGAACCCGGGAGGCGGAGCTTGCAGTGAGCTGAGATCCGGCCACTGCACTCCAGCCTGGGCTGCAGAGCGAGACTCCGTCTCAAAAAAAAAAAAAAAAAAAATTAAATTATCAGCATATAGATTTATAACTGTCTTATCAAGTTTATTCCCAAGTATTTCACTGTCATTGGGGACATCCCTCATGTTAAACATGTTAGCATGTTAAACATGTAAAAATGTCATGTACAAAAAGAATAATTTATGAGTTGACCTACAGGAAATGAAATATATCAAACTACTAAAGGTAGTTTGTTTGTTTATTTATTTTTGAGACAGAGTCTTGCTCTGTCACCCAGGCTAGATGATCTGCCTGCCTCAGCCTCCCACAGTGCTGAGATTATAGGCGTGAGTCACCACACCCAGCCAAGAAGTGTCAGTTTATCAAGTTCAAAAGTATGGGCTTTGTGTTAAAGGCACCGTCAGCAAAATGCACAATGTAGGAAATTCCAGAGGACAGATAGTGCTGTCTCTTCCACAAATTGTGAGGAAGGAAAATGAGGAGGAGGAGCGTGTTACAAGCTTGAGATGTATTAACCAAATGAATTGTGTGAATCTTATTTGACTCTGATTTGGAGAAAACAACTGAGACAGTCCAGGAAATTTAACCAGTAACTGGATATTTAACATTAAGGAATTATTGTTTTTTAAATTATGAAATGTATCTGTACATATTTTTAAAGACCTTACATTTTAGAAACATATACTGAAATATTTAGAGGTAATGATGTGATGTTGGGAATTGGCTTAAAAATAATTCATAGGGGTGGGGAGATAGATGTTATAGATGAGGTGGGATTCGCCAAAAGTTGATAGTTGAAATTAGTTGATGCTTATGTGGGAGTTTATTATCTTTTAGCTTGTATTTGTAAATTCTCATTTAAACAGAGTCTGAGATAAATAAAAGAGCATGAGGGAAGATGAGGATTACTTATATTGTTTTATGATTAACATGGATTGCCAGGTTCTGTGTGACCTGGCCCTGCCTACCTGTATCCATTGTCAAGTTGAATACATTCTTTTCCTTGTTCATTGTTGGAGTTCTCACCACGTAACCATTGTATACATGTCGTTTCTTCTTTGTGACACCCCACAGTTCCACCTAATATCTTCTGCTCCACATCCCCAACCCCTATCAGTTTGTGCATCCAAGTCCTAATTTATGCTTTGGAGGTCTGTTTAAATGTTTATATCACAAGTCTTTCTAGATCCCCCAGTCCAAATCTGATATAGTTAGGATCTCTTATCTTACATTTTATATGGTTATTTGATTATTAACATCTATCTTCCACATTAAATTGTGAACTTGAGCCACAGTTCTTCTTTTTGCATCCCTAACCTTGTCTAATTCTTGGTAACTAATAGTTGTTTAAATATTGGTTAAATGGAAGGAAGGAGGATGGAGTGAGTTCATGGTGGGCTAAGTGCTTGGCTGAAATAAACTACCAAAAGTACACAAATTTCATTTCAGTATTAAAGGTAACCTGGTTTAAGCAGTAAAAGTGCTATGTTCAATTTCAAGGGTCTGTCAGGATGAATGGGCAGTCTAGATCGAATTGGCTCTGGGGCTGGGTGCTGTGCCTCACACCTGTAACTGCAGCACTTTAAGAGGCTGATGCGGGCAGATCAGTTGAGGTCAGGAGTTCGAGACCAGTCTGGCCAATGTGGCAAAACCCTGTCTCTACTAAAAATACAAAAATTAGCCAGTTGTGGTGACAGGCACCTGTATTTCCAGCTACTCAGGAGGCTGAGGCAGGAGAATCGCTTGAACCCGAGAGGCGGAGGTTGCAGTGCGCCGAGATCCTGCCACTGCATCCAGCCTGGGTGACAGAGCGAGATTCCATCTCAAAAAAAAAAAAAAAAAGTATTGGCTCTGGTACATTTGTTCCACATTACTACAGATATCTGTAGAAAGCTGACACAACCTACTTCATGTGACAGATGAAAGTGGGTGAAGACAAAGCATGTATCCAAGTTTTTTCCTGGGTTTTACGTTACAACTAAATTGTGGGATATTTAACTCTGGACAGTTCGGTTCTCTTCTTTTTTCCTCCTTGTGCTTTATTACCTCCATCTTTTTAAATTTGGGGGTAATGTCACTGATAATGTAATGTCTATTCTAATAGACTACATTGATTTTTCTGTTTAGAGTGGAACTTTTAGATGACTATAAAGTTCGAAGCTCAAGAAACTCTCAGAATATGGCTTGTTGGTAACTGAAAACACTTCTGTTTTCTGAATTTGTCTCTGAGAGGTTTTTCTTGAATCTTGTTATTCTATTTTTCTTCCTTTTTCATACCTTTTTGGTATGGAATTTAAATCCATGGTTAAAATGACTAAATAGATTGTTATTCTTATCTAATATACACATGTTAGGTTGCAGTTAGGATTACATCATTGTATGGCTATCACAACTTTGTGAAGCAGATATTGTTCTTATTTCTAGAGATCAATGTATATGTTTAGGATCATATGAAGTAAGTAAAAGTGAGAACTGTCTCCTGATCTTTCCTGTTTGTTTCACACTGCTTTTGAGCTAGGTAGTGAGTACTTGTGAGGCAAGGAGCAAAATATGAGTTGAAAAGAATTCCCACGCAGGTGATAACTACAGTACATACAGTGCATATTTTTGTGTGGACTGGGATAAAGCACACAGGAAAGTCAAATGTTCTAAGGCATTCTAGTGGCCTACTCAGACACATAGTTAAAACAGTTACTTCACTAATAGCACAGAAACAAGCAACAGGAATGAGTTGACTCATCAATGTTAGAATCCACTTCATTTTCTTCATTATTGATAGTGACTGTATTAGAAACCAAGTCCTCATTGTATTTAAAGTATCATTCTACAGCCTTAGTCCTGTGTTCTTTCCTGCAGTCTGTACGGTATAACATTAAACATGTCCCTAATATTCAATCAGTGTCCCTTGTTTTAAGCTGTAAATTGTCAGAGTGAAAAATTTACACTTTGAATGTTGAGGAGGAGGTCTATCTTTACCTCTGATAAGCTGAGTTTGTATGGCTTGTTTTTGTTAGGAACACAAGATGTGAAGCTCTTATTCTTGTGTTACTGTTTTGTGGTGCTCTGCTCTGCCACTGGAGTATGACAACTAACTTACTCCAGACTTGTTAGCTGTCCACCTCTCACGTTTAATAACAGCTTAGCTTTCTGCTCATATTGCTGGTATTTTGAACACAAGATACTTTTTGGACACTTGAGTTGAGGTTTTCCATTTTTCATTGGACGTGATCAGAATTTGAGCAGCATTATGGAAAAACAACATTGTAACAACTTCTCCTGGAAATCACTTCCAGTTCTAAACCATCATATAACAGATACACTTGTAAAATGAAACTTGTTCATAAATTGGGAATTGTTAGTATTCCTTAGTGCTGCCTTGCCTTTCTTTAATTAGTTTATCAACCATATTTTCCAAAACATATTATCAGGAGGCTCACTTTGTAGTGTTATTTAGGTAAATACCCGTGTAGGGGACGTAAGACTTTAATATCCAAGAAAAAGAGTATTTATCAAAGTTGTTGTGAACTAAAATGTTTTAAGTAATTTTCTTTTCCTTTTGTATTTTCAAACAAGGGAGCCGCGTGGTTCCTTAAACATTAGAATGCCAGGATGAAAAAGGTTTGAGGGGAGTTTATTGAGGAAAAGTAGTACGATTGACTGGTGTTGGGAAGAGCAGCTAAGGAGGCTGTCGGCGTTGCCCAGTGGTGATAGATGGGGACCTGGTGTGGTGATAGCTTTAGGAATGAAAGGAATCTATAAAACCAAAAGATTTTGCAGGATAGAAAGGTGGTAAGCCTTGAAGAGTAAGGAAAGGTGGGAATAAAATACGAGGGTTAACTAGTTTTGTCTCTTTGTGGGTAGGGGGCATTTTTCTTGTTCAAGAATGATCCCCTAGGTTCTTACTGATCTCTTGAAATCACTTCCTGGATTTGCTGGGTATAGTGGTGCGCGCCTGTAGTCCCAGCTACTCAGGAGGCTGAGGCATGCGAATCGCTTGAACCCAGGAGGCAGAGGTTGTAATAAGCTGAGACTGCGCCACTGCACTCTAGCCTGGGTGACAGTGAGACCCATGTCAAAAAAACAAAAATAAATTAAAAATAAATACGTTTTTCGTAGAAAAGGGGTTTCACTATGTTGCCCAGGCTGGTCTCGAACTATTGGCCTCAAGCTCTCCTCCCACTTGGCCTCCCAAAGTGCTGGGATTACAGGCGTGAGCCACCAGGCCCAACCTAAATTTCTAAGTTAATAGCCATATGTGGCTAGTGGCTACTGTATCAGACCTCACAGTTCTGTGCAGATAGCACACAGCACACAGTGCATACTATACATGCCCTACTACATCTTGCTTTGCTCCCTTAACAGCGTCTATGTATCTTGGAGATAGATTGTCCCAGTCTGCCTCATTTTTAAAAACTGCTGCATAATATCCTCTTGTAATCCACAAAGGCAATCCCAGACCCAGCCTGGAGAGCCATGGGTCATCACTTTTTACAACAAGCTCTAAAATCTTCCACATATACCATAACCAAGGCACATCAAAACAACCCTAGGTTACTGACGCCTCCACTGAAGTCCCCAGGTCACCTCTGCTCCCTCCCTGCCCTCTCTGCAGTACCGCAGAGTGAACATAAAAGGGTTTAATATAGGCTTCGCTGGGCGCAGGGACTCCCGCCTGTAATCCCAGTACTTTGGGAGACCAAAGTGGGAGGATCACTTAAGGCCAGGAATTCAAACCCAGCCTGGGCAACAAAGTAATCCCGTCTCTACAAAACAAAAAAATGAATAAAAGAGGTTCCTTTTTCTGCGAGATTGGTGTAGGGGAGCGGGCCTGTGAGTTAGAAGGGAAGCATCGAGGATCAGCCATTTAAAGCAGCATCCAAGGATGTTCAAGGCTAGAGACCCACAGGTATATTTTGAATTTCCTGTCGGTGCTCAGTGGCTCATGCCTGTAATCCCAGCACTTTGGGAGGCCAAGGTGAGCGTGGAACACTTGAGGTCAGGAGTTCAAGAGCAGCCTGGCCAACAAGGTGAAACTCTGTTTTACAAAAAAAAAAAAAATACAAAAATTGGCCAGGCATGGTGGTGCATGCCTTATAATCGCAGCTACTAGGGAAACTGAGGCAGGAGAATTGCTTGAACCCAGGAGGCAGAGGATGCAGTGAGCTGAGATCATGCCATTGCATTCCAGACTGGGCAACACGAGCGAAATTCCATCTCAAAACAAAAAGAAAAAAAAAAACTCAAACCACCAAAACCCCTGAATTTCCCTGTGGACACCTTTTCTCTGGCAGCCTTTTTCAATGAGGGCTATGTTTCCTCCAGTACTATATGGCCTGCAGACTGCTCAGCTTTCATTCCAGTGAAAACATTCCAGAACAAACTCTGGGTCAATCCCAGGTCTTTCTCCAATCAACTCAGGGCATGATTGTGTGTCACCTGCTGCCCAGCTAGAGTGACAGGACTCCACCATGTGACTCCACCGTAGACTCCCCGCCTTCTTCTTTTGCAAAGCCTCAGACACCCAAATGCCTACCAAAAGTGGGTAGGGTGCCAGGACACCTCCAAGCATAAGTGGGGCTCCCCGGCATGCCTGGATGTGGAGGTGTGATGCAGACTGGTGGCTGCTCGTGACAATTTCACCCCTTTCTGTGCAGCTGCTGGAAGCCCAGGAAGCAGACATCAAGGCTCCCTTGCCAGCGGGGTGCTGCCAATAAAATGGAGTCACGTGGGATTTGGAATGTGGAAAGGAGGTAGAAGTCATCCTTTCCTCCCCCGTAGCAGCAGGCGTGCAGGCTCTGGTCAGCTGGACTCCATACTCCCCCACCAGTCACCAGCCTGGGGACCATGGGGCTGCAAGGACCTCAGCAGCGGTTTCCCGAGTTTCCTGACTTTTTCCACCCTCTGGAAATCAGCTGTGATCAAGCAGCCTGAAAGCCAGTGGTGCAACCTCCTCCTCCCCAACCTTCACCACCTCTAGCCCCTCCAGTGATAAGCACTAATTGCCTATATACAACCCTTTTTTGTTTGAAATAGCTAGGGTAATTTCTGTTTTCCTATCTGGGGTAGTGTAACATAAGAAGAAATATATATATGGTCTCTGCTCCCAGTTCCTAACACAAAGCTCCTAAGACCCTTGGAAATTCCTGAATGATGGGGGTGCTAGGAGCATTGTCTTCTTTTTTAAAAAAAATGTATCATTTTTCTTTTCTCCCAGGGTTTTTTTCTTTAAAAAAAAAAACAAAACTTTTAGGTTATGGGGACACATGTGCACGTTCGTTATATAGGTAAACTTGTGTCACAGCAGTTTATTGTACACATTATTTCGTCACCCAGCTACTAAGCCTAGTCCCCAATAGTTTTTTCTGCTCCTCTCCCTCCTCCCACCCTCCACCCTCAGGTAGGGCCCAGTGTCTCTTGTTTATGAGTTCTCATCATTTAGCTCCCGCTTGTAACTGAGAACATGCAGTGTTTGGTTTTCTGTTCCTGTCTTAGTTTGCTGAGGATAATGGCCTCCAGCTCCATCCGTGTTCCTGCGAAAGACATGATCTCGCTGTTTTTTATGGTTGAACATCTTTTGTTCTAACATTTGGTCCTTGAACCTGGTTCCTGACACAGAGCTCCTAAATCCCTTGGAATTTTCTGAGTGATGGGAGCGTCCTTTGTTCTCATGAGGTGACTCTTCGTGGGCTCTTTATTTGGGTCTGGTCACCAGAAAGACCTAACTATGGGTGGAAGCTTTGTGCTTTCAGCCCCATTCCCCAGCCTCTGAGGTAGGGAATGGAGCTGGAGCTCAATCACGCCTGCGTGACAAAGCATCCAGAATAATCCTTAAAAGACAGGCCTTGGAGAGCTTCCGGGTTGGCGAACGCATCCATGTGCCGGGAGGGTGGTGCACCCCAGCTCCACAAGGACCTTTCCAAACCTCACCCTGTGTATCTCTTCATCTGGCTGTTCATTTGTGTCCTTTAAAATATCTTTTGTAATAAATCAGCAATAGTAAGAAAACTGTTTTCCTGGGTTCCAAGAGCTGTTCTAGCAAATGTTCAAACCTGAGGAGGGAGCTTTTGGGACCTCCAGTTTATAGCCAGCTGGTCAGATGCATAGGTGATGCTTGGCTTTGCACCTGGGGTCTGATGTGGGGGCGGTCCTGTGTGACTGAGCCCTTAACCTGTGGAGTCTGGTGTTCACTCTGCTTAGGGCTTCTCTGCCTTTGTAGTGTCCTGTCTAGAAGGCCTTTCCTTCCTCTTGTCAGCTCAGAAAACTTTTCTTCCACTTCCCTTCTTCTAAGCCATCCCTTACATCTACTCCTTTCCAGCCAACCAAGAGAAGAACCAGGGCTGGCTCCACTGCCACCATGCCATCCCACACTGTCTCCTCAGGATGTATTCAGATGTCCGGCCCTCCCCCGAGTCTAGGAGCCCTTTGAGGAAAGGGATGCTGTCCTAGTCAACTCTTTCCCAGCACCAGGCACAGCGTCTGGCACGTTCCATCTTTTTCATGGACTCTCCTCAGGTGGCCTGACCTTCCCTCCTCTGAACTGCTGCATTTCCTGTCTGCATCATGTTTGCTCTAACCTTATTTCATCATCTTTTAAAAATGCTTTATTTCTCTGGCAGGTTTCATTGGAATCAGAATTTTAATTCATTTAGTAGCTGTTGGCCTTGTGTCTACCTCTCTCTTGCACTCAGGTCTCACTTAAGACCTGGCTGACTGAGCTGTGATTTGCCATCAGTGAGATGGAGACACAGGTAGCCCAGGCAGTCATGTTTTGTTCCACGAGACCCTGGGCGCCCCTCCCCCTCCCAGGCTACAGGCAGGGATGGGCACCAGCTTGGGAGAGACAGTTTATCCACAGGCTGGCTCAGCAGAAACCCTGGACTTACACAAAACTGCTCAATTGAGGACAAACTGGGGGCAAGGTAGAATCTTATTTTGGGAATTTTTAGAAATATGGTGGGGTAGCATTTGGGAATAATAAGAATTGTAGCTGGCATGGTGGTACACACCTGTAGACCCCCAGCTACTCTGGAGGCTGAGGTAGGATCTTTTGAGCCCAAGAGCTTGAGGCTGCAGTGAGCTATGAATGCACCACTACAGTCCAGCCTGGGTGACAGATCAAGACCTTCTCTGAAAAAAAAAAAAAAATACATTTGAGATTCATAAATTTTTTTTGTTATATAAAAAAATAAGCATCAAAGTGTGAAATTATGTAAATATGCCAAAATAGGAACCTGGAAGTGCTTGGAATCTAGACTTCGGGAGCCCAGCACTGCAAGGATCTCTAGTCTTGGCTTTTTTTTTTTTTTTTTTTTTGAGATGGACTCTCGCTCTGTTACCCAGGCTGGTGTGCAGTGGCCCAATCTGAGCTCACTGCAACCTCTGCCTCCCAGATTCAAGCAATTCTCCCTCCCTCAGCTTCCTGAGTAACTGGGATTACAGGCGTGCATCACCACCTCCAGCTAATTTTTGTATTTTTTTAGTAGAGACAGGGTTTTTCCATGTTGTCCAGGGTGGTGTTGAACCCCTGACCTCAGGTGGTTCACCTACCTCAGCCTCCCAAAGTGCTGGGATTACAGGCATGAGCCACTGCACCCGGCCTGTCAGATGATGATTTTTTTTTTTTTTTTTTTTTGGAGACAGTCTCGCTGTGTTGCCCAGGCTGGAAGTGCAGTGGCGTGATCTTGGCTCACTGCAAGCTCTACCTCCCGGGTCCACGCCATTCTCCTGCCTCAGCCTCCCGAGTAGCTGGGACTACAGGCTCCCGCCACCATGCCCGGCTAAGTTTTTTTTGTATTTTTAGTAGAGACGGGGTTTCACCATGTTAGCCAGGATGGTCTCCATCTCCTGACCTTGTGATCCGACCGCCTCGGCCTCCCAAAGTGTCAGGTGATTTAAAAACTATTCTTCCACGAATTGCTGGGCTAATTGATATGACTGTAAAATGCCTAACCCAGGGTTTAGCATCAAGTAAGCAAATTGTAAATGTTAGCTGCTGCTCTGCCTATGACTATTTAGTCTTGTGCTTTAAACTCAAATATTTGTTGGCCCACTGAGGTCACTACACAGAGAAAGATGCTTTTCATTCTCAGTAAAGAACTTTGGAGATAACTGGGGCAGGCAGCTAGACAACAGGTGTCTTTTGTCCAGCATCAGCAAACTCATTGGAACTGATGGGTGGCTTACTTTGCTTAGAACCCCTACCAGCACGCACACGGGGCTGCTTCCCAGTCACACTGCTCCTGGGAAGGTGGGGGGCAGCTGTTCTGCAGTTAGCGCCGTTCTTTACATCCTGTTACCAACTGCCTGAGTTCATCTGTGTTCAGTTAGGTAGATTACCAATTCCTGTTCATTCAGATTTTCTTCTGCTCACTAATGTGTTTAATGTTCCCTAACCTACCAAATGTGATTAGTGACTTTTTCTTTGAAGGTGGACTGGAGGAATCCTTGGCCTTCTGCAGCATTCTACTGCTGTTATGGAACAGTGCAGCTATGGATGTGCATCAGCGGGGGATGGGGAGAGGCTGGGGCAGTACATGTGAATGGAGAGGTAGCCCCACCAGTGTGTTTTCTGAAATACAGTCCCGCAGAGGGCAGTCTTGGGAAATTACTGCTCTCACATAATCTTCCTGACCTTACCCCTCCAGCATCTCCCTGCTATCCAAGGGTTGGGATTTTTAAAAAGAAAAACAAATTTTTAAAAAACCAAGTGAACCTTTTGCCATCTTGTAAGGGTGAAAAGCTCCCACCAAGTCTGGATGAACATTCATGCGTGGGCTTGAGGGCTTGGGAAAAAGATGGGGCTTGGCCCCACAGTGCAGGCAGGCCCAGTGATCCTATGAGTGAGGCCAGGAGGTGGGAGGTCGCCTGTGGGCAGGAGGTCAAGTATGTGGTATTTTATGACTGCTGCTTGATGAACCAAGGGAGAGGGCACCGAGAACAAGAGAACAACAGTATTTAATTGTAAAATCTCCACCCCTGAGGATATGTTTTCAGGTCTGGGTGACTAATAAGACTGGGAAACAAGGGAGGGAACGACGGCGCTGTGCTTCCTCTGCCCGCTGCCTCTGTGGATGCGTGGACCGCTGGCTTCAGTCCTGCTTTTCTTTCTGATGGCCCTTGTTGTTTATGCTACGTATTTTTGCAGGAGGCCTGAGGCGGGCTGGGGTCACTCTTTCTCCTCCTATGACTGGGCTTCACTCTCCTCCCCCATCTCTGTTGGGGCTTCGCTGTCCCTGGGGTAAGAATAACAATGCCAAGGTTTTGATTCTTGAAAGGAGCAATTAAGCTTCTCACCCCCTCCTCATTTTAGTTGGGAACTGTGAGGGCCCGTCATTTACCCAGGTTCCCTGCTGAGGATCTCCTCCTCATTAGATGACTTCTTGTGCAGCTTCTCTGCCTGGTTATTTACTCTTGTGGCACTGAGAGGTTTGTACATATCTTTAAGCCACAGCGGCTGTCTGAATGAGAAAGCGCCATCCTAGAAGACAGAAAGGGAAGTATTAATTTTGCATGTCCTCTGCTTTCCCTGGCCACAGCAATGAATCCTCCAAAGTACCTGAGTCTCACTTGGCGAACAGCATCTCCTACATGGCAGAAATCTGAAAATGCCCCTGGGGAGACACATGCACAAGATAGTGAGTGATGCTGCCATTTCCCACGTCTCTCACAATGTACTTCTCTGGTCTTATTTTTTTTTTTTTTTTTGAGACGGAGTCTTGCTGTGTGGCCCAGGCTGGAGTGCACTGGCGCGATCTCGGCTCACTGCAAGCTCCGCCTCCCGGGTTCACGCTATTCTCCCGCCTCAGCCTCCGAGTAGCTGGGACTACAGGCGCCCGCCACGACGCCCGGCTAGTTTTTTATATTTTTAGTAGAGACGGGGTTTCACCATGGTAGCCAGGATGGTCTTGATCTCCTGACCTTGTGATCCACCCGCCTCGGCCTCCCAAAGTGCTGGGATTACAGGCTTGAGCCACCGCGCCCGGCCTCTGGTCTTATTAGGACTAAATGAGTACCTCAGTCCATAATCACAGTGAGAAGAACCACCGCAGACCACATACCTGGGGTCCTGAAAATCATCCCATGCATGTGAGACTTTCAGAAACTCTCCATGTCTGTTCAGAAGGGCCCCACAATATACTGGGGGGACTTTGTATGTGGCTCAGCATGGAGCATCGGCAGGATGTTCAGTCCCAGTCACCTCCTTGGCCAAGTGCCCTTGTGCAGTGAATAAACTGCACAGCCATGCTGGGCAGAAGCATTTTATATCAGTCCCCTTCAGACTTAGTCTCACAGGCATCATTTGATGGGGGGTGGGAGATGAAGTGGTTCTTTTCTTTCTAGATACTTTATTCTATAAGTTGCATCACCTCAAGCAAATGCCTGAGTACAGGTAGCCAAGTTATCTATCTCACAGTCTTCATATGGCTGGCTGTCGCTGGTGAGTGAGTGAGCTGTGAAATCAGTATAAAGGACAACATATTCTTTTTGAATTTGAATAAAATAGAAAAAGCCAGAGTGCATTGTGTGACCATGGGGCAATTCTCCCTTTCTCTTTCTCAGTTTTCCTGTCATAAAACGATGAAATACTGTCTAAGGTCTCTCGTAGTTAAAATTCTTTGGTTTGTTGTTTTTTTATTTGAGACAGTTTTGCTCTTGTTCCCCAGGCTAGGTGCAATGGTGCGATCTTGGCTCACTGCAACCTCTACCACCTGGGTTCAAGCAATTCTCCTGCCTCAGCCTCCTGAGTAGCTGGGATTACAGGTCTGCGCCACCACGCCCAGCTAATTTTGTATTTTCAGTGGAGATTAGTAGAGATGGGGTTTCACCATGTTGATGAGGCTGGTCTCGAACTCCTAACCTCAAGTGATCCACCTCGGCCTCCCAAAGTGCTGGGATTACAGGTGTGAGCCATCCTGCCTGGCCTTTCTAGTTAAAATTCTGTGAGGTTTGCATAAAAGGAATAGAGTGGGGCCCAAAAACCAGTAAGATGAGAAAATAGTGTTTCCTCACTTCTAGGATCCAGGAAAAAAAAAAAGAAATAAATAAAAAAGAGAAAGTAGTGTTTCCTGCCACTTTCGAGGAAGGACTCACATATTCTACCTTCCATCAGCTTTGAAGGAGACAAGTGCCCTCGCTCCCACACCCGGTGGCCTTCCTTACCCCTTCCCCAGAGCCTCCAAGAAGACCCTGGCCTGGCCTGATGCCCACCATCAGCAGGAACAGGCACCAAAACCTTTCCCCTTCCTGTCCCTCCCCACAGGGCTGGGGACAACAGATGTGTCCTTGTTAGTTCCAGCCAGCTCAGCTTTTGGCTGGGGAGCTAATTTCACTGGAGCCAGGCTAAGCATTAGGGTAACTAAGTATTTGTCCTGTCTTGGGCAGTTTCCTCACTGAAAAATGAGGGCAGAGTTCTAAGCTCTCCTCTAATTCTAAAATTCTAATTAAAATATCACGAGACTAGTGACGGCGCATGCCTGTAATCCCAGCTACTCGGGAGGCTGAGGCAGGAGAATCGCTTGAACCTGGGAAGTGGAGGTTGTGGTGAGCCGAGATCGCGCCACTGCACTCCAGCCTGGCAACAAGAGGGAAACTCCGTCTCAAAAGAAAAAAAAAAAAATTACCAGACTAATATTTACCTTGAGACTCCTTCTTCATCTTCTTGTGATGACCTTCGGTGAGAATAAATCTGTTTTGGAAGAAAATGCAATTAAGATGATCCATCACAACAACCATCTCCAAATCTGTATTCATTCCTTTTATTAATTATAAGTCTCATCTACCTGATGAGATAACTTGTTTGAAGACAGGAATTGTATGCTGTTTAACAGAGCTTTGATTCTTCCACAGTTCAGTCATCCTTGCTATCTTGCGGGGGACTGGTTCTAGGATACCGCCCCCACACCATACCAGAATCTGTGGATGCTCAATCCCTTACATATAATGGTGCAGTATTTGCATATAACCAACACACATCCCCCCATATTTACTTAGCGACAGGATTGCCCTCTGTTGCTCAGGCTGGAGTGCAGTGTCACAATCACAGCTCGCTGCAGCCTCAACCTCCTGGGCTCCAGTGATCCGCACACCTCAGCCTCTTGAGTGGCTGGGACTACAGATGTATATCACCAAACCTATTTTTTTTTTTTTTTTAGTAAAGACAAGGTCTCACTATGCTGCCCAGGTTGGCCTCCCAATGTGCTGGGATTATAAGTGTGATCCACCATGCCTTGCCCCACGTACTTTAAGTCATCACTAATAAAATGTGTAGATATTGGACAGCGGTGACAGCTGTTATATTGTAGTTTCTATTTGTATTTTTTTTTTTCCTTCAGATATTCAGCCTTATGTAGTTGAATCTGAAGATGTAGACATGCTGATGAAGAGGCTGACTGTATCTAACTTAGGGTCTTGCAGGCAGCTAGCACTTAATACATTTTATTGACTGTTTTAGATAACATTCAACAGATAATTCCTAATAAAAACTCTTAAAAGTAGGAGAAAAAGAAAACTTCAGTCCTTCCTCTGAAGTGGCAGGAAAACCAGCCTGAGCAACATAGCAAGACCTTCTCTCTACAAACAAATTGTTTAAATTAGCTGCCTGCCTGTAGTCCTAGCCACTCAGGAAGCTGAGGCAGGAGGATCCCTTAAGCCCAGGAGATTGAGGTTACAGTGAGATAGAGCACACCATTGCTGTCCAGCCAGGGTGACAACAAGGCCCTAAGAAGGCAAAAAAAAAAAAAAAAAAAAAAAGGAAAAGAAAGGAAAAAGGAAAGGGGAAAGGAAGGAAAGAGTAGAAGTATAGGAAAGGAACAGACAAAACTATCATTATTTGCATATTAGATGATAAATGTTAGCTAAAGAAGCCTAAGAGAATCAACTAAGATTTTACTGGAAGTAATAAGAATTCAATAGGAAAGATCCCATTTACAAATGTATGAAGTATTTAGAAACAAAAATGCAAAGATCTTTTATCTAACAAAAGATGTATAAGATCTATATATGGGGCCGGGCGCGGTGGCTCAAGCCTGTAATCCCAGCACTTTGGGAGGCCGAGATGGGCGGATCACGAGGTCAGGAGTTCGAGACCATCCTGGCTAACACGGTGAAACCCCGTCTCTACTAAAAAAATACAAAAAACTAGCCGGGCGAGGTGGTGGGCGCCTGTAGTCCCAGCTACTCGGGAGGCTGAGGCAGGAGAATGGCGTAAAAACCCGGGAGGCGGAG